>NC_068377.1:8202999-8420499 GCF_023724105.1 Carassius gibelio | reverse complement strand
TCAGTGCAGAGTATTGCATATTCAGTAATGAAACTATAATTGAACTGTGCAATGCTAATGGAATGTACAACACACCTCGACACCTTTCATCCAGAAACTGCTGCGGCGAGTAACCAGTCAAGTGTCCTAATGAAAAACAGATTATGATTAAAGGATTCCTTATCTTAAATAGAAGCAATAGTTTCCAAGACAAAAAAACGTCACAAATAACATCACTTACTTGTACTCAAACTCTTGGCTCTGTGAAGTGGAGTCTGAATTTCTGGGGAGAAACCTGGTTCTGAGAAAGAGGAAACAGAAATTTGAAAATCTAACAAAGGGTATAGTTTAGTGGCAGGATCACAAATCAAGCATCACAGCAATTTTACATACCACCTCTGAAGTCTACAGATGGCACAACATTTTCCTGGTTTTCTGGAATCGATGCAACTTCTGGAGCATCGGGCAGCACTGAAACCTTGTTACCAGGAACAATGTTTTCAAAGCTTAAAAGAGGTTGTCCAAACGACAGCACTGCTGGTGCATCTGGAAGACTAGACTCCTCTTCATCAGAAGAGGCCTGGGGTCTGTACTTGGAATTTGAGATTCTCTTTCTCTTTCTCTTCTTGTCATCGTCCGTCGTTTCAACGCTAGAACCTGTTTGGAAGCGCACCAAATATCTCATCGCCTCTTGCCAACATTCTAGAGCAGGGAATAATGAATGAAAGTCAGTTATCCACCATAAACAGACAAAGAAAATACACAGATGAAATGCAGGAAAATCAAATGCATAAGTCAGAACCATTTACCTGCTCCCTTCATAAACTTAAAATGATGTTTCTCCCAGGTGCTGTGTGGAGGCGTGCAGCGGATGGCTAAATTGTTGCCTTTGTCTTTTTTGCGGAGGTTAAATGGGGGCCAATAGCACATGCCCTCGCTGAGCCACACTTGCGGAACCACTGCAAATGGCTGATCCTCCTCATCAATAAACTGAACAATGGCAAACAGCATCTAAAATAGAAGAAAAACGTGCATAAAGTAAAAATTGATTAATTTCCAGGCAAAATAAATTAAATTCTCACCCCTTCAAAAAAAGCAGTCATTTTTACAAGTGGATCAACGGAAAACCAGCCTTTCCATCCAGGCAAGGAAGAAGATAATATTTCTTCTGCACATTTGCTATATGGGTAAAGCGGAGTGTTTCTGACAGGCCAGATAAATGAAAAATGCCTAGCTTGGAAGATTCCACAGGGTAAGTGAAGAAATCGACCATGTTCCGGAACCTCTTGTAGATGAGCAAAGTGTTGTCCATTTCATCAACGACGACATTCTGTATAACAACTATGTCTTTATTTTCCAACAGGACACAGTTGTCTCCCTCTGAACGTTTCACAACAAAGTCTTGAAAGTAACACTCCTCATACTGCTTTTTCACAGAAAGACCGTTGAGAAGTGGTCCATGGTTGTGCTCTCTCAAGGACCTTGTTTTGGAGATGTTTGTTCTTCTGTGCTGACTTCTCTCTGACAATCGGCGAACAACCTGCTCCAGTGGTTGTGCAGGCTTGCGCAACAGTTTCTTCAGACACCCAAGGAAGTTTTCAAATGGGAAGCATGATATGTTATCAAGGACGCCATACTTTTTGGCATCTTGGCTCAGGTGCACCAATCCATGCATGTTGTATGTCACATGTTCTTTTCCATAAAGCTTGCTGCAGTGATCAACAAAGAGAACCAATATTCTGTGTGCATAGTCTGCAAGGTCAGCACACAGGGACACATTCAGTAGGATGGTGATGCCAACTGAAAGCAGCATGAAGTTGTTGTACACTTGAGTTGGTACAAGGCCTTTTAAGCTGACTGGTCCAGTGTACAAGAGGAACTGCCTGAATTCTGTAGCTTTCCAACGCTCAACATCTTCCATGGATCGTTGCTTCCTGTTGAACTCGCACGGAACATGAGGTGTGAAGGTCAGGAGTACTCTGGAGAGCTCTTTTACCATGCTGGGCGAAAATCTTGTCAGCCGCCGTCCCTTTAGCCAAAGATGCAACAACTTTCTTGTCACTCCAAGGCATACCAGATGCATATAATCCAGTGGGAACTGGGTGACCAAACCAACAGACAACAATGCCAATGGCGTTTCTCCACACTGATGACTGTCATCAGAAAGTTCATCACGGACTGCATGGTCTAATCTTGGAGCAGAATCTGTTTGAGGAAAGGTCATCCTGTTCTCGTAGTGGACCCCCTTTTGAACACACTTGTCACACCCATAATATCCACTGTGACCTTTCACATTTCGAACAAGTGCACGAGCAGGGGCGTCACAGATAAATGTTGATATTTTGAAAGGAAGTGCTCTCCTTTCAAACAGAACTCCTTCCGCTTCAAGTCGCTGTGCCTCTTCTACAAAAGGATTCAAAAAGTGAAGGCTGCTTGGCTTCTTCTTCCCATAATAGAGACCAATGACAAATGGAAGTTTGTTTTGTTGGACATTACACACGTATTGCTCAATTAAACCAAGAACTGGCCAGAACTGGGCATTTGAGCTTTTGAAAAGTGGAAGTCCATCAACATTAACTTGCATTGAAACTGACGTCAACTTCTGCAATTCAGGAGACACTAAAAACTGCGATAGTATTCCACTTTCAATTCCAGAGTGATGGTATACACCACCTGAGAGTTCTGTTGTTTTAACACAAGTCACTGTTTTCAGAAGGGTTCTTGGGTCTTTAGGAAGGGTTGGATGATCCTTGGACAAAATGGTTAAAAGCTTACCCAGTGCCACATGGGGGATCATGTTGTCAATAGCCCACCCTGCCAATTGTGTCCTTAGGCAATCCTCTTCCTCCTCACTATCTTCTGTGCTTGAGGAAAAAATTTCACTAGGTTCATACACCTCATCAACAGTTATTTCCTGTGCTTCAGGGGTTACAGTTTGTCCATGGCTTGTTGAAGCCATTCCATGTTGATGTTCATTTACAGGAGGATTTACTTGGTCAAAGTCAGGAATAACAGCAAGTAGAGCATCGTTTGCAGCTGCAATTTCCTGTTTGTCCCTCTCAACTCCTTTCAATATTCGTCTGCTTTTGGCCCAGTAACTAGACATTGTAACTAACAATGCATTTACCTTTAAAGCCAAAACGATTGTCCAACAGTAGGTCTCTTGTGTGAAGTTAACCAGTTATGCTCCGGTCAAGGTATCTGCAAGAAAATGTGAACAAAACCACATTGTTAACGTTAGGAATATACAGTAGCTATGCTGTAGAAAAAAACAGCATGTGTTAGCTAACACTCTGAACTAGACTAGCAGCGTGCGTGTCGGAACAAACAAATGAAAACAACCTAACGTTACTGGTATCATCATTCGGTTTAGTTAGAAAACAATACAAGTTATACTGATCAGTCTTGTCGTAGATTTTGCTACCTACTGCTGGAACCACATTACCACATGGGCGGCGGCATAATTGTCCATACAAGTAACTGTAGTTAATTCGACTGACCAAAACTAACTTAAAACACATACGTACTCACACTCGTATAAACATACGTATCTTAGAAGAAAAGAAAAACTCAACGCCTGGAAGAAACAAAGTAGCTATTACAGAAAGTTAAAGGAACACTCCACCGTTTTTTGAAATAGGGCTTAATGGAATCCTTTGTTGCCAGCTAGCATGGCCTGAGTAAAAGTGATCAAAAAAAATAAAAAAAACCCCACCTAATTACTTCTTGTGGCCTGCGTATCCACAACGAGTACAAATAGCGATCCAGATTAACACTAGGCGATTTCCTAGGCAGATATTGACTTGGGACTATATTATGGGGAAGCACAGGCGAAGCACTGCTACTTCGGTGCAGAGATATCACGCAACACATGAAAACATCAACTCTATGTGAATACAGGTATAATATGGGTCGATCTATACATGCGTCATGATTAAAATAATCACTTACTCTGTGGACAGCTGTCCATTTGGTCCATTCGGCGTGGGGCGTTTTTTCCAGTTCACTTTGTCACACCGGAAAAAAAATCGAGTACTGCAGAATAGATCAGCACCGTGAAATCCTCTGTAGATGTGACACAACTTCGGGCACGCTCATCTTGATCTGACGTGTTGAGCCTGGTCATCAACTCTCTACAGCACAGACACTCTATTTCCGTCGGCATAGATTGGCATATTCCCCCACATTCACACCACCAGTTCATGTTGGCTCTCATCCTCACGTCCTCAGACTGTTGAGCGATCGCAACTAATACACGCGCATATAAATTTCACTCGCGGCTGGCTTGACGGTGTTTTACTCAGGCCATGCTAGCTGGCAACAAAGGATTCCATTCATTGTGCTAAGCTAAGCTAACGCCGACCCAGTCAAACTAAAACAATGCATGCACTGACACAAAAATGCATTTGCCCACCTATCTAAATGTAGGAAATAATGTGAATAAGCCCTATTTCAAAAAACGGTGGAGTGTTCCTTTAATTGTAACATGGCGGCAACTTTGTAAACAAGGCTAACTTACTTTAGCCTTACTTTAGCTTGACTAGTAAGGCATGAACAAAGATGACTACAGATTTTACAAAGATAAACTAAAAACAATGTAAACATAATATTGCGTTAAGGAAACATGTACTTACTTAAACGATGGTAGTCCACAGAAACTCGCGATTGAACGGCGAACTGACGCGAATGTGTGCTCTAGTTATGTTGTTTGGGGAGGGGCCAGGAGCTCAGTGGCTCCAGTGCGTCATCGAGCCACCGTTTTAGCTCCGCCCAAAAAAAAATCCTGAACACAGCAATGGTGAAAACCTATACTTTCTAACATTTATAATGTGTTTACATTTTTTTAAGTGTTTTACTGTCTTAAACATTTGTACAGGTCGCAATTGCAAATTAATCCCTTATACATGTAAAAAGTCAAAAAAAAAAAAAAAAATCGAGTATGACAGTGTCATACTCAATGTTCAGTGTAAGTGTTTCTTTGTGTCTTTCAAACGGCAACATTAAAACAAGAAATCACATGTTATTATGTTCACCATTTTATTAGGGATATGTATTCATAAAATCATAAAAGACAGGAAAGTACAGGATATATATATATATATATATATATATATATATATATATATATATATATGTATATATATATATATATATATATATATATATATATATATATATATATATGTGTATATATATATATATATATATATATATATATATATATGTATATATATATATATATATATATGTGCATATATATGTGCATATATATATATATATATATATATATATATATATATATATATATGTATATATATATATATATATATATATATATATGTGCATATATATGTGCATATATATATATATATATATATATATATATATATATATATATATATATATATATATGTATATATATATGTGCATATATATGTGCATATATATATATATATATATATATATATATATATATATATATATATGCACATATATATGCACATATATATATACATATATATATATAGGTTGGAAAAAAATGAAAGACATAAAATGACATTTCCTGGAATGGCAGAAAGACGAAATATTTCTAAATATTTCATAAATCTGCCAGTGCAGCTGTGAAACCAGAGGAGCTTTTAGATTTTAGTTTATCCTTCTGATCAGGTCAAAACAGAGATTTTCCTGTTTATGATAGGCTATTACCATGGTTGCAAATTAATAAAAAATTATAAAGTATAGACCTACCCAAGATTTTGGCCATGTTGCAGATGTCTTTCACTGTTCACTGATGTAGCCAGGCATTAGTGAAAAGTCTAACTTCATCAATTTATTCAGCTAAATTGTTCATACCATGAATTAAATATCTATTTTAAAACCTAATCAGAATCAGAAAGATATTTATTGCCAAGTAAGTTTTACAAAAGGAATTATTTTTGGTTTATGCATGTCTCAATTGTGCATAAATCAAAGAAATGTAAACAATTTTCACCTAAGTGCATAAAATAATTTTCCATATAGCCTATTAGGCTACTCTATCGCTTCAGAGTTTCAAAGTAATTTAAATGTAATTTCCTAAACCGTACCTTATCATGGAATCAAGAGTCAAGAATAAACCCTAATGGCTTAAAAAAAAAAATAATAATAATATGGGATTTAATTCACATATAGGCTATTATGATTTTATAATCGCTTCAGATGTGAAAAGTAGTTAAAATGCTGTCAGTTCCACTTCCATTCTAACTCCCAACATGCTAAACATAGCCTTGGCTGCTGGTCGATTTTAGTAGAAATCCTTGCATTTCAAAGCGGCTTGCCGCCAGCCGGCCGCGGTCCATTAGACGGAGGCAACCGCCAAAGAAAATGAAGCAGTCGGCCCGCCGGCTTTTCGCCGGCGGCATCTCGCAAGAAATGGGAGTGACGTATTCGGCGGCAAACGTTTCATCCCCGCCAGCGGGACGCACCTATAGCCGACAGCTTAGGGCCGGCGGCAAAAAGAAGCCGTGCGGATATTTTTTGCTAGCTGGGTCTGTACTGGATCACATCAACTCCACCATTGACAGTGTAACAACAGAAAAACAGATAACAACATACCCTAATCAGAAGCCATGGATGAACAAGGAGGTGCGACTTCTGCTGAAAGCCCGCAACACCGCTTTCAGGTCAGACGACGCTCAGGCCTACAGTAAATCCAGGGCTAACCTGAAAAGGGGCATCAAAAAGGCAAAGTACTGCTACAAGTTGAAGGTAGAGGAACACTTTTCCAACTCTGACCCCCGACGCATGTGGCAGGGCATCCAGATTATCAGTGACTACAAGTCAAGCAACTCCACACCAACAGTCACGGACGTCTCCTTCCTTAACGAGCTAAATGACTTTTATGCTCGCTTCAACAGCGACAGCAAGGAGACGGCCACCAAAATCTCAGCCTCTTCAGACCACCAACCTCTCAAACTCACCTCCACAGATGTCCACACTGCACTGAGCCGGATCAACGCACGCAAGGCTGCTGGCCCGGATGGCATTCCTGGACGTGTGCTTAGGGCATGTGCAGAGCAGCTTGCAGGGGTCTTCACAGACATTTTCAACATGTCCCTCATCCAAGCAACTGTGCCTACATGTTTTAAGTCCACATCCATTGTGCCAGTACCAAAACACTCCTCCCCAACCTGCCTCAATGACTATCGCCCCGTAGCACTCACACCCATCATTATGAAGTGCTTCGAGCGACTGGTCCTTGCACATCTCAAAGACTGCCTCCCACCCACACTGGACCCACACCAATTTGCCTACCGCAGAAATAGGAGCACAGAGGATGCAGTATGCACAGTGCTGCACTCTGCACTCACACACCTGGACAATAACAACACGTATGTTAGGATGTTGTTTGTTGACTTCAGTTCAGCATTTAACACCGTCATTCCCTCCAAGCTGACCACAAAACTTGGAGACCTGGACATTAACAGCTCCCTCTGCAACTGGATTATGGACTTTCTGACCAACAGGCCTCAGCATGTTCGGTCAGGCCACAACCACTCCACCACCATCACACTTAACACTGGCGTACCACAGGGCTGTGTGCTGAGCCCATTCCTCTACTCCCTTTACACCCACGACTGCAAGCCTGTGCATGGATCCAACTCCATCATTAAGTTTGCAGACGACACCACGGTGATTGGCCTCATCAGTGACAACGATGAGACTGCCTACAGGGAAGAGATACAGCACCTGGCCACATGGTGCGCTGACAATAACCTGCTCCTTAACACCAATAAGACCAAGGAGCTCATTATGGACTTCAGGAAGAAGAAAGAAAGCACGCATGACCCCATCCACATTAACGGGATGGTTGTTGAACGTGTCTCCAGCTTCAAGTTCCTGGGAACCACCATCTCGGAGGAACTGTTCTGGGCCACAAACACCTCCAGCCTCGTCAAAAAGGCTCACCAGCGCCTTTTCTTCCTCAGGACACTGAAGAAGAACCAGTTGTCTTCAACCATCCTGGTGAACTTTTACCGGTGTGCGATCGAGAGCATCCTGACCAGTTGCATCACAGTCTGGTATGGGAACTGTTCAGTGGCTGACCGCAAGGCACTGCAGAGGGTGGTGAAAACTGCCCAGCGCATCACAGGGACACCACTTCCTGCTCTTGAGGACATCCAGAGGAAACGCTGTCTACGTCGAGCTCGCAGCATTCTCAAGGACTCCTCTCACCCTGACCACGAACTGTTTAACCTCCTCCCCTCCGGAAGGCGTTTCAGGAGCCTCCGGACAAGGACCACAAGATTCAGGAACAGCTTTTTCCCTAAAGCTGTCTCCTTGCTGAACTCTGCCCTCTGACACACCTCAACTCCCCCCACACCACACATAGACTCCTCCCCCTCTTCAACACTCTGATTTATTTATTTACTCACAACAAGCAAAAAGTAACTTGTTATTACTTGCACTACTGCCTGTTCATCCAGGAACAATGTATAATCCATTTGCACATTGAAATTTTTTTTTTTTTTTTCTATGCACTTTACTGTCCATTGCAATACTGTAAATTATGTTCATAGTTCTGCCTATAGTGTACATACACTTTTACATAGCCCATCTGTATAGTATGTTCATAGTACACCTATCTGTATATCGTGCTTATAGTATTTAATATCTGTAAATTATGTCCATAATACTTACCTGTATAGTTATTGTACATATTATAGACCTTTATTCTGTACTTACTGCTTATTGCACTTCTGGTTAGATGCTAACTGCATTTCGTTGCCTTGTACCTACATGTGCAGTGACAATAAAGTTGAATCTAATCTAATCTAATCTAAATGTAATGAGATGTATATCAGGACGGGAATGGGGGGCAGATAGACTGGCATTAAAAACTATATATACAACAATGATAAGAGCAATAATAGATTATGGATGTCAGGTATATGGGTCTGCGGCTAAGTCACAGCTGGAAAGGCTAGAAAGAGTACAGGCTCAAGCTCTGAGAATATGTTGTGGGGCTTACCCGTCCTCACCAGTCCCAGCGTTACAGGTGGAGATGGGTGAGATGCCAGTACAGTTAAGGAGACGGCAGCTGATATTGACATATTGGGCCAATTTAAAGGGTCAGAAGGAGGACCACCCAACAAAAAGTATATTCAAGTCATCTTGGGAACAGGGGAAAAGGAAATGTAATAGTTTTGGGTGGGTCATTAATGAGCTGGTAGAGGATATGCACTTAAATGGGTATAGTGTGATCCCAGTGGTTACATTAGGAGTGAATCCGATCTGGATGTTACCACAACCAGAGATAGATTTGTTCTTGCTGGAACAAAGAAAAGAGAAAGGTCAGGACATATCAGAAGCAGAATTTACAAAATATTATATAAGGAGTAAGTATGATCAGTATGTACAGGTGTATACAGATGCGTCCAAAGACCCGCAAAGTGGCCAAGTGGGGGTTGCATATGTCATCCCAGGAATGGAAGTGGAAAGGGGTGAAAGAATAACTAATCACATGTCAGTGTGTACAGGAGAATTAACAGCAATAATGATAGCAATAAATAAAGTTAGTGAAATGGGAATAAATAAATCCCTAATATGTTCCGATTCAAGTTCTGCGCTGATATTTTTGGAGGCACAAAAGTCAGAAACAAGACAAGATCTGGTATTAGAAATCCTACAGATTTTATTAACAATGCGAGAGACAAATAAGAGGGTTAAGTTTTTGTGGGTTCCAGCACACACTGGAGTGTTAGGGAATGAAGAAGCTGACAAATTAGCAAAGCAAGCCATGGCAAAAGGAAATATAGATATGGATATTAAGCATAGTAAAGAAGAAATCAAATCAATCATTAAAAGGGAGATTAAAAAAAAATGGCAAAATTATTGGGACAATGAAAGTAAAGGAAGACTGCTTCATTCAATTCAACCACTGGTAGGAAGGGTAAGGAGTTCGAGTAGGAAAAGGAAGGAGGATTGCATTATTTCAAGATTGAGATTAGGGCATACAGGTCTGAACTCAACTATGCATTTAATAGGAAAACATCCTAATGGTATGTGTGACAAGTGTGGAGTAAGAGAAACAGTGGAACATGTAATTATAGACTGTAGTAAATATGGAGAAGAAAGAAAGACATTAATGGGAGAAATGCAGAAGGTAGGTGATCAACTGGTAGCATTAGAGGATATTCTGAATCCGGTAGGAGGATATAGTATATTAATACAATTTCTGAAGGCAACCAAGTTAATTCATAGAATATAGGAATATTAATTTTTTTTTTTTTTTTTTTATAATTAAGCGTGGGTGGAAGGGAATTTGGCTTTTCATGGAGGAGCTGAAACACTCAGCAACATGAAGGGCATCACTCCCAACTAGCCACTATAGTGAGGATTTAAGTCTCTGATCCATTGCCTACAGTAGATGGCGGTAATGCTCTGGAAAAGAATGCGAACCGCCAATAAGCACGAAGAAGACGTTTTGAACACGATGAGCGGCCAACAGGTGAGTTTCCAGTCATTGCTGGTGAAAAATCAGCCTGAAGGGGTTGTTATTCGCTATAACAACCGCCTCGCTATACATGATCCCACTTATTACATTGCTACCTACAAAATAAATAAATAATTTGACAAAATGTATTGATTTTAAAAACGATTGTATTGCTTCCGCTAAAGAAAATAGTCCGTTCCGCGTCCATATCAACGGTCTGTTTATCATGGCAAGGGTGTGTTTAGACCTCCAAATCAACCCTGGTCTTCTCCTGCTAGTGTCTAATAGAATATAGAGGCTTTATTCCATGTCAAATCAGTCAGAATCCAGGAAAGTGGTTGCAGCAACATCTCAGATGAAGAGTTTTTCTATATTATGTTTGGGTCCCAAAACCAAGGCCTGTAAAAATATTCATATTTTTTGTCAGTCCTTGAGATTGTCATTTTTATAGCATCAAAAACACTATCAGAGAACCATGTTTGGGCATTAATATCTTAAAGTGTTATTCATAGCCTCACCGAACTTTGCAGGATGGAAGACAAACATGTTCTTAGTATAACTGAAACAAAGTTTGTACTGCATGTCTATTGAGATTCTACAAGGCCCTAGACTTGGGTAAATGGCTAAACCCCTGAAACTGAGGGTATTATAAACTCATTTTCTGCATCCATATCATACCAGCAGGCTGTCAGCATACATGGGTGCTGCATTTTTTTAAAGCTGAAAATTAGGACATAACCTGCTTGTTAATAACCCTTAACCCTTGCTAAAAAGAACTATACGTATGAAGTAGGTGCAAAGATTTTATTTGAATTAAAGTATATTCAATCAGTAAGAATAAACTTGGCAATGGGTTTGGCACTGGTCCTTGAGGGAGGTTCAAGGAGGGGTATATATAAATACACACAACTTTTTAATTCTGACTTTTTCTAGAAATAGACTATTTTTCCACAAACTTCTTTATAAATTTAACCAAAAAATGCATCCCATTGACATTAATTTGAACATACATTGACAAAGAAAGTAATGTTATTCAGTCTCAGAATTAATATTGTGTATTTCTGGAGTTTGTTACAAAATGTTATCAAATGTGGTCCGGGTCCTTGATGTAAAAATGTTTGAGAACCACATAAACACTTTACATGTCTTTTCAGGTATTGTACCTACCACATTTGGACTGGGAGGACAGTGGCCTGCCTGATGTGACTGTTCCTGAGATGGGCGATGTACTGAGTGATGAACAAATGGCAGCACTAAGGGCAGCCATAAATCCCCTGGGACACTCCCAATCACATGGCTCAGACATCTACCTACTTGCTGTGGAGTATGTCCAGCACTTACTAGGCTTACCGTAAAATGTACTCAGCAAAGGACCTGATTCAATGATAATGCAGCACAAATACAAAAAGAACACTTATTTACAGAACAGTGCCCCTGCTAATAACTGGTTTGTAAGATGTTACAGTTACACAAATAAATATTTCTGAATCAGTGAGGTGGTCTAATGTTTGATTTTTCTCTGTTTAATCAAATCAGACCAGCAGACATGCCCCATGTTAGAACTGCCAGCGGCAGCAGGAAGAATAGCTTTCCTCAAGCAGTGCTAGCAGCGGACTTTAAGACTTTCAGCTCTCTTAATGTTGTAATGAATGTTCAAACCAAATACATGTAGATTGTATTTTTTTTTTTTATTGTAGTGTGAATACAATCTTAAAACATCTGGGGTGTTGGAACAACCAAAAAAAAAAAAATACAAAATCTTTCTCTTTTTTTTTTTTTTTTTTTTTTTTTTATACTATGGGGACCTGGTTTTCTCTTTCTTATGGGGCGGTGACACTGCACTTTTCTCTCCATTGACTTCCATTCATACGCATGCGAATGCGTCAGACCGGAAACGCAAGCTCATGCGAAAAATTCCGCATTTTGCTGCGTTCCAAAGTTCAAGTTTGGTGAACTCTGACCTGCGAATTCGCATCACGTAAAGATGTGGGACCAGTAGAAGATCGTTACGTCACTGCGTGACCTCTCTGTACAGAAATTCAAAAATGAAGGAAGCGCTATATAACTTTAGTTGTAGCGCAGCGTCCTATTTTATATAATACAGATTTAAAAGATAATAAAAAATAAAATAAAGTATCTGCATGGTTTGTAGTGTCAACAGGAACAGATGATACATTTGAATGTGGATGTTTTATAATTTTGTATTGCTTAGGGTGTATATATTTATAAAGAGAGAGAGAGATGGGGAGTACAATATAATAAGACGCTTTCGACGCCATCGCAAAAGACACAGTACAAGCACATATTAATCCATGTTGTGATAATTGAGGAAAGACCGTTTTATTGCTCCCGCCCATATTCGCAGCGGTGTCCGAAATGTTTTCGCACGTTTAAAGTCTAGTGTGTCTGCGCCTTTAACCAACTTGTGCAGCTCTGTGAGTGCATCTAAAATGCCTTTTGGGATGAGAACCTGGTTAGAGGCAGCACTAAATAGAACAGCCTCCTGAAAACACACAAATTCAAGGTAATCCAGGTCAAGGGGTTGCTTTCAGACAATATGCTGGAGCCGTGTGTGGATTCTCTCTAACATTGTTTGTGCAAGCAGTTCCTAGAGAGGGAAAAAGGAAAAATGGATGAGGTCAAAAACACTGGTGTAACTGAACATGACCAGTAAAATGACCAAAAACTACACTTTGGTTCATTCTTAATATCTTCATGACCATTAAATTTAAATTAAATTAAAATTTAATTTAATTTAAATTCATGCATTTAGCAGACACTTTTATCCAAAGCGACTTACAGTGCAATCAGGCTATCAATTATTACATATCATTAGTGATAGAGACCTCAAATAATGACACATGATTATGATTACGATTTAGAAAATGTAATGATTGATATCATATGGATGCAGAAAATGAGTTTATAATACCCTCAGTATCAGGGGTTTAGCCATTTACCCAAGTCTAGGGCCTTGTAGAATCTCAATAGACATGCAGTACAAACTTTGGTTCAGTTATACTAAGAACATGTTTGTCTTCCATCCTGCAAAGTTCGGTGAGGCTATGAATAACACTTTAAGATATTAATGCCCAAACATGGTTCTCTGATAGTGTTTTTGATGCTATAAAAATGACAATCTCAAGGACTGACAAAAAATATGAATATTTTTACAGGCCTTGGTTTTGGGACCCAAACATAATATAGAAAAACTCTTCATCTGAGATGTTGCTGCAACCACTTTCCTGGATTCTGACTGATTTGACATGGAATAAAGCCTCTATATTCTATTAGAAACTAGCAGGAGAAGACCAGGGTTGATTTGGAGGTCTAAACACACCCTTGCCATGATAAACAGACCGTTGATATGGACGCGGAACGGACTATTTTCTTTAGCGGAAGCAATACAATCGTTTGTAAAATCAATAAATTTTGTCAAATGATTTATTTATTTTGTAGGTAGCAATGTAAAAAGTGGGATCATGTATAGCGAGGCGGTTGTTATAGCGAATAACAACCCCTTCAGGCTGATTTTTCACCAGCAATGACTGGAAACTCACCTGTTGGCCGCTCATCGTGTTCAAAACATAGACAGTAAAAGAAATGGACACAGCGACCCCATTGGAACTCAATTGAGACAAGTGAAGCCCATTTTTAGCGTTTTTTAGCACTTCCGTTTCTGACGCGCAGACTCAAACGAAGCTTGACGACGTCAGCAACCTGTCTGACAGATGTAAATCTTCTAGTAGTTGTGCGTGCAAACTGCCATCGTTAATCTTGCAGAGACAGCGAGCTTGAGCGGGGAGTTCTTTGTCGTGAGTGAGCAGGAGTAAGTATTCTGATTAATTATTTTGTATAGTATTTTAAAATGTAACGCCAGTACGCCATATTAAGTTCATTGCCTGCGAGCTTCTCCTCCTGTCTGTATGGTAATGCGACAGAGAGTCGAGAGGTTATGACGCAATCGTTAGCCTATTTTTTACAAAAACTGTTTATACAAGGCCATAATGTAACATAGAAGGTAATGGAGCCCTTTATACATTGTCGTGTATCTTTAGAAATAAATAATGGACAAACGGAGTCTTTAAACGCCTCAGATGTAAAGTTATTCGCTGTCAAAGTGACGCCAAAATGAATGGGAGTCAATGGGAATGCTAACGCAAGTGAAGTTCTGCTAAAAGATGGCAGCCCCCACCCGACTTCAACTTCCGGACGAGTTCCTTGCCCCCTGGTTCAAAACGTCCCTCATGCTAGCGTTTCTTGTTCTCTCCTGTTTCCATGTCGGTGGCGGCGCCAAGCAAGTCGCTAACAGCGCCACCCGCTGTTGTGGAGTGCGAATTACATGACAGTTTACTAGCATGTGTGTGGATCTGAAGGTATTTGCGTGTGGATCAGCAAGGCGGAAAATTTGTGCCAAAAGTCACGTGACAGTTTTTCGTACTTGTAGAATTTTGTTTTGTACTTGAAGGATTTTGTTTTGTACTTGAAGGATTTTGTTTTGTACTTGAAGGATTTTGTTTTGTATTTGAAGGATTTTGTTTTGTACTTGAAAGATTTTAGTTTGTACTTGGAAGATATTTTTGTCATTGAAGACATACGTTTCTTTGTATATGTAAAACGTACTGTATTTGTTTGATAGCTACGTTTTTTATTTGCAGAACAAAATGCATTAGTTTGTGAGTGATGTTTTGTATTTGCAAACCACACTGAGTTTGTTTGTGAATCGTTGGGTTTGAGTAAAACACATTTTGTGTGTGTGTGAGGTTTTGGCATAAATCTCACTCCATAGAAATCACGTTCAAGAAGTCTCATTCAGCACACATACTTGCTATCAGTTCCACAGTTTGGGTGAGTAGTCGTAAATACGCTCTTTTAATGCCTTTTAAAAAATGTATTCTGTCTTCTTTATTAATCAGATTAGTCCTATATGTTTAATCGCTGTATTATATCGGTCATCCGCGGCTGTCTTTGAGTTTCATTGCGTTTAAATAAATTAACACAGCTGCTAATTAGTGTGATTAAACTCTATCTGTCACGTGACGTGCCATAGACCTTCGATCCGTTTTACATTATTATTAATTTCAGGATCAATGATGTAAGTTGTATTTGTATTAAAATCATGGTAATCACGACACTTACAATTGTAATACATGAAATGTGAAGTTAAAACACAGTAAACGGGACATTAGTAACTATAACTGTAGTTTTACTATGGTATATTAATAATCAATACAACAATATAATAATCACCAAACCAGCTATGTTTGTATCACTGTAATGTTAGTGTTTTTATGTGCTTTTATATGACAGATATCACAGTAATCATATGTTCTGTACCATGCTTTTAATACCTTTTAATGTAAATAAAAAAAAAAGAAAAATCAAATAAAAAATAAATAATAAAACATGTATTTTTCCATCTTGCAGTTCATTCATATCAGTTTATATATATATATATATATATATATATATAATTATTTATTTATTTATTATATCTAAATATTTTGCTCACAGATCATTATTAAAATTCTGTACATAATTCAATTTTATTTTCTCTCCCCTTTTTTATTATTTTTATTTTTAGCTGAAAAGACGTAAAGGAAGCCCAGTGGTGTTTCTGGAGAGGGATTCCTTCAGAAATGGAGAAGACAGAAAGCTGCGGAGGCAGACATTTGCAGCAGTAAGTCTGTGATAGTTTGTCCCTTTTATCAAACATTCCTGCTGTTATAATTTGTACAGCATTTGTTGTTTCTTAAACTGTTGCACTGTCCAAATACCCACACTTGCCATCTTGATCACTTGATTACTTATTTGACGTCTTTCCTGTATTTGGCCTAGTGTTCAAGTGAGCATTATGACCACAAGTGTGTGTCCAACTTTTCATGACCTGATGACTGTGTTTCCCAATCCTGATCCTGGAGAACCCCAGCACTGCACGGTTTTGGTGTCTCTCTTATCTGCCTTGGAGTCTTCACTGATGAGCTGATGAGTTGAATCAGGTGTGTTTGATCAGGGAGACATCTCTAATGTGCAGTTTTGGGGTTCTCCAGGACCAGGATTGGGAGCTACTACCTTATGGGACACTTATGTGTTTACAGAGATTTTTAATATCTAATTATCAATATTTCACATACTGTACATTGGACAGCTTTCCGTGACATCTTGTGAGATCTCGGCAAAAAGTCTGACAATTCATTCCAAAACATGATGCATGATGGGATACACTAAGCTTTGTATAGCGCTCCGGAGCAGTATTGGAGAGGTTTAGTGTGTGTTAAGGACGCTGTGCTTTGGCATTATTAAGACCGGGGACAGTCTCGTTCACACACTGTCACGTACACACACTCTCAAGTGGCCAAGACTGCAAGTGTGGGTATCTGGACAGGGTCAAAGTCTTAAAAATGATCCCTAAACACAGTCGCACATCACAGTCTTAATAATCCAGTTTAACACTTGTATGATATTGTACAAGCCCCAGGACGGTCTCATCTGACACTATCAAAAGAATTCATATGACTATAGCTTGCTATTAATTACTTGCTTTCAATAATGGATGCATTTAACATTTAATTATACAGCATCTTTACAGAGGCTGCTTTTATTGTCTAAACAAAACACAGTGTAATGTATAAGTTGAATGTAATGTAATATTTCCTTCCTTTGTCTTACAAGATTGTTTGCAGATAAGAGTGTAGTTCTCCATCATGCACAAGGACTCACCTCGTTAACTCTTTATCCCCCGCACACACAGAAATGGTCCCTGGATCAGTGATTAGACTTTGCAGTGGTTTGATTTTTGCAGAAGATGTAACTTTGTTTAAATTATAAGTTCATAATGAATACATTACAGAACCAGTGATGAAAACAATTGTTAAAAATAGTATTTTTCGTATTGATAAAGCATTTTGTTCTCTCTTTCAAGCTTCATACAGTAAACTTTTTAGACTTTAATTAAGAGTTTTAGTACAGGAGATATTCATACACACTCATCCCCTGGCTCCAGTCATGAAGTGAATTCATGATGTTAATGTCAAAGCTAGCAGGTGTTTGTTTTCCTGAACACTTTCTCTGTCTTTCATTGTTCGGACAATCAGTGTTTATTTGATGCTGTGCTTTTATAGATGATATTGCACAATTGACATGCATGTCTTCATGGTGTTTTTTTGTGAGTGTGAAACATTTACATTGTGTTGTTGTATAACATTTTGGTCAATTTAATTTTTAAGAAAATTTATCTTTTTCCAGTGTTCTCTGAAAGACATACTGTATTTACTGTTTTGTTTTTTAATAAAAGCATTTTCATTTGCATACTGAAAATAGTTGATGTTTACAACATAACTGCCTTTTTATTCTTTATGGTGGCAAAAACGAGCTTGGTGACAGAGGATGCAGTGTAGTCATTTGGGCATTTTGTCTTTAAATGAGTTTGACATATCAATAAATAATGGAAGATCCTTACAAAAATATGCATGTTTATTATGCTTTATGTATTTATTTGTTCATTCATTCATTCATAATTTCAGTTTTTATTCCTAGAGTTCAAATGGTAGAGAATGGTAAATCACAGAAACACAAATGTGAACAATTTTAACTTTAAAACACAATGTAATATACAATGTAAATTTTAGAAGCACATCATTTGATTAGTAAATATATTTGTCTTTGGTCAAAAAAAAAAAAAAAATCTTAAAAATGTGTCTTATATTTAATGAGAGGAATCTATCTGTTGGATACAACTGCGACTGCTGGGCATGTGCACATCAATATTGCCCAATTTTTGTCAAGCTAAACAACGGAGGAAGGTGAAGACGTTAATAAATCAGAATTTAATAAGTAGCAAGCTTAATCTATTGTTAACCGAATCTATCCCTTCAGCCGAAAAACGAAAGACATCGGTCATAAATGGATAAGGAAGTGTGACGCTGAAGCTCAGCTTTGATGTCATTGGCTATGAATTCTCAGGACAGTCTGTGGTTGGACTATCTTTTAACCCAGGGGTGCCCAACCCTGTTCCTGGCGATCGACTGTCCTGCATAGTTTGGCTCCAACCCTAATCAAACACACCTGCCTTTAATTTTTAAGTGAGCCTGAAGACCTTAATTAGTTGCTTCAGGTGTGTTTGATTAGGATTGGAGCTAAACTTTGTAGGACAGTCGATCCCCAGGAGCAGGGTTTAGCACCCCTGTTTTAACCCATATTAAACAGTGCATCATGTTAAAAAGTATGTTTTGCTGCTATCATCACATTAGTAATATATTAAGTCAACAATGAAGTGTTGCTATCTAGAGAAAAATGACATCTTTAGCGAGATCCTATCCCTAACCCTAAGCATAACTTCAATGAACTACAAAAAACAGCCCCCTAGTGTTGCCTTTCCATAGATAGAACGACGAAGGCTTGTGGGTAATGTAGTTTAAAACTTTTTATTAACGAAACGAAATAAATTATGTATTTTAATGAAAACTGGATATCTAAATATGTTCATTGTGCAAACCTCTATGATATATTTGAGAGGCAGGCTGAAATGTGGTATTTTACAGTGAGCAATATTTAAAATGCCTTTATGCCAGCTTTCCATTTATTTCTGAAAACTGAGCTCAACATTATTTTATCAGCATAGCATAAGTAGTAATCCTTCCCATTTTCTCTTTGATATGTTAATTGGACTCTGATTTACAGCCATTTGAAAAGTACAGTTTTGGGCTCTTCCGGGGGGTTGCTACTGGGCCCCTGGGGGTAGAAGGGCAGTAAAACCTACATATATGTATTCTCCTCATCATGGACAACAAACTGAGCGGAGTCACATTTATATCTGACAGTTTTCACAGTCCTCTGTTTTCTATTCTATTCATCATGGCTATTATACCTTTTGACAGGACATTGTGAGGCCATCTGATGAAACATGGAAAAATTAGAAAGAAATGATTTAATAATGAAAATAATAGATTATTTCTTTGATATTTGAAGTAAATGGCAAGAAATATAATGGATGAACCTGCAACAACTTGCCTTTATCTGTTCCCCACTGTAAAGCAGTAATCAAGGACAATCCATACACATTGTGATACTTCACTATTACACAAGGACAAATTCATGCAGTGCTAAGAATATTAATATATATATAAATATATAACTAATTAGCAAAAATCATTGTAAAAATGTCCTCCTCACCCCCGTATCTTGCTCCTCAGGTGCTGGACATCAGTAATGTGCGTGCTCTTGGTTTGAATACAGTACAAGATCCACGTTGATCATTCCTGCTACATTCTCAGTTATCCCTCAAGTGTTTGTAACAATAAAGCCCATGGCACCATCTTGTAAGGCAGAATAATTAATCTCGTAACTCCCTTTATTTCTCAAACAATTTGCATATTTGCTACTAATATATGTAGCAGAAATGAGTCAAATCAGACAAATCAAAGAGTCTATCAGAGCTGTGTGCATTGAAACATGAGCTGAATTCCTCAGGAAGTCATAAATCAGTTCTAGTGCCACAAGAACCAAGCAAGATAACCAACCAACCAACTTGTTCACACAACAGCTTTCAACATTAACACCAATAGAACAATTATTGACAATTTTAATTCGAAGAAGAGATTGTCAAATTTATTGTTCGTGATTGGAATGCAACGCTGGACATCACATGTAAACCCAGGAGATCAAGTTAAATACTTGCATTGACTTCCCCCCCCCAGCCAGTGAAACCAGACTGAAATTCCTAAGGGGGAAGGGCTTTAAACCTTTGTCTTCACAGAAAAGTCCTTTGCCAGAGAATGGCAAAGAAACCCTTTTTATACATTATATATGGACCAGAATGAACTCAAAAAAAGACTTATGAATGAATCATTCCATTGCTTAACTCCATATTCATTTACGTGTAACCCACACATTTGACTATCATGTATAATCACTTATTGTGTATGTCTTTTGATAACTATATGATACATAGTCATGTCTAGTATTGAAATAATCGCATTTTCTTGCTTGATATTGTCCTGACAATCATTTATTTGTAAAATATATCATAATCATGTTATAGGAATCATGTCCAAAATTAGACCCTGTGAGGCAAGAACCACATGCTTGGTAAGATAAACAAATGATTTATGATACCCACCCCAAGAACATATCTGATTGGTCAAGGCAACATTTGAGGGGTGGCCAACAGGAAAGTTTAAATACTTTGGATACGATTAAATTTTTGCTTTTAGTTCTAGTCTAGCTGCTGCTATTAGCCATGTCGGCTTTTAGTCTAGCATTGCTTGTGCTATCAGTCATGCCTGCTCTTAGCTTTTAGCTTTGCTACCTAGCTTTAGCTTGTAGCATCTAGCCATGCGGTTAGTCATCATGGTTCTTTGAGCGCGGTTCCAGCGTGCCTGCCTGCTGCTACTTATGCCACAATGAGAAGGAACACAACCTAGTCTCGTCAAACTTTATTTCTTTTCTTTTCCGTTTGAGAGTTTCGTGTTCTGAGTTAAGTTTTGTAACGTCGAGTCTCCGACGCCTGACCTCGGATGCCCGTTCAACTTCGACCAGAGCACACGACTCTGCACTTTCAGCCAACGCCCAACAACCACGGGCTTCCCAAGACGTCACTTCACTACTGAACTTCCAGCCAATCAGCGACACCGGGATACCCCTTTCAACGGGAGTCCCTTTCACAGGAAACTAAGGCAACGTATCCCCAGATATTTGTTGTGCTGGTGTATCTAATATAATTTTAGTCACATTGAGGAACTCAATGCAAGGGCTAATTACGTGATTGATGGTTGTTCATGTCTATGCAATTTAACGTATTGCTGTTAACTTGGGATTCCATATTTCCATTCTCTTAAACTCATCTTTCCCTAACTTTCGACCTTCCTGCAACTTGTGTGAATGTGTGTGTGCGTGCGTTTATGTGTTAGATTAGTTTATATGTCTTAGATTTATCTAATAAAGCCTTATTCATATTGAAAAGAGAAGTATCTTGTGTTTTGTGCTTACAAGTTAATGTCTTAAACTGCCGATCTTGTTACTGTGCTAATTGATAGTGTTTCACTATAGTTTGGATATTAGTATCCAGCGCAGATTTGATGTTAAACGGCTAGTTCACTGAATCGCAGGGCGTCTCCGTGACCAGCCGTGAAACAGTGATTCTGTTCAAATTCCCTTTAAAATCTTAAATGATTCCCTTTGAGCTAAATTGACCTGTTTCCCTTACATTTATAATGGTGGAGAATGATTGCGGGCAGTTTAATCTAAATTGTGAGCATAAACCAAGTTATTTAATCTTTGATTTTGCTAAAGGAATGAAAGCTGAGAAGCTTGCGAGACCGGAGTATGTGTTTGTGTGACGCGTGACGAAAGCAGCGCGCGCCCTCCCGCTTGAATGAAAGGAGCTAGAGGAGACTTTAACTCGAGTCCGTCTCCCCTTTGTTAACAGCAGTAAGTGAACTTAAAAGTAAACATCTGAGATCGTACAATAAGGTAGAAATTGAGCGTGTTCCTCATTTGTGTAATGCCTTGTTTTATAGCTGATTTGATTTCACTGCGTGTTCCAGTGTCTCAAACGCTATCTCAGTCACTGTTTGCTGAACGGAGCTAAACTGTTAGTGTTTCAAAAGGGATATAAATCGGTGAATAATGAATAGTTTTGAGCGGGTTCCTCAATCTATTTATCAAAGTCCCCGTATTCATATTTCATATAGTTTGATTGCCAGTGCGTGTTCCACTGCCGAATCAAATTTGATATTCGACTCCCCTAAGTTAACGTTAAACATTAGAGAACAATGTTTGCCCATTTGTATCCGTTCACAAAGTGAATGCAATCTCGCGTAACACGGCGTGTGTCCGAGAGTAATTTGAATGGGAGTGTTTTAAAAGCTTGATCAAGTAAATTTTAACTGTGTACCAACAGCGAAGGAAAACTTTTATGTTTGTGCCCAGAAAAACTGGCACGGAGAATCAAATTGCTGAGATTGATATAATAACTACAGCAGGAAGCTGCTATTTGAATTAAGATAAATTTAACTCTATACAAACTGAGAGTTTAAGTGCCACATCGCAAAACCAACTGAAAGGCGGTGTTGTTATTTGTACAGTGTTGAAATGAGCCGACATTTCATGTAACATGCTTAACTGTATTTGCAACAATGCAACGATTCATGTGCTAATCCACTAGAATGTGTTTTGGTTGCCATAGTGACGACCGTGACCCGGAAGCCTAACGTACTTCCGGAGCAACTCTGAACTGTGCACGCGCAGCGCACAAACTCTGCGGTGTCGCTAAGCTAACGAAACCATTGCATTTACATTGAAGTCTATACTAAAGCCACTAGCCTCAAAGGTTAGCCGTTAGCATTACCATCCAGTGGTAGAATAATGTGTGTTTGGGCAACGCTGACGTGATTTAACCATTTTAAACATCTTAACTAACACTTGTTAGTCCCTTTCTTTTTATCGCTCTCTTTTCCCACTAGACCACTTATTTTCATTTTACTAGAAAGGGAAATACTGACTCACAATTATTAATTGTCAAATTGAAATTTAATTGAAACATTAAATTTATTTTGAATCATTTAAAATTTCCCTCTCAGATCATTTCATATGATCTTTTATTTCTAGTATTCTCTTTTGGGTCTAATTATTTTAGGAATGAATAAGCCTTGAACTTTGGAAGTTAAAGTAAACTTATTCTTCCTAATTTATTTATTACCCATCTGAATATATGCTATTCAGACCTTTAATTATTTGAATGCGTTTTACACCTCTTCCTATTTTGGTTATACACTTAACCACTATTGTTTTACTTATTGATTTCCTCTTTTTAATTTCATTTTTGCATATTTTGCCCATTTATTAATTTTTTTAATTTTACTTCTTCTTACCATTTCTTTACTTTGTGTATCCTAGCCTGGGAACGACAAACCTGAGCCCTAAAAGGATACATTGTTATCCCTCACTACGAGTTCAAATAAATTAGAAAGACAACTCTCTTTCACTTAAAGTTTATTTTGTTTGATTAGTTGTGCAGCAACTAACACAACGCTCTCCTTGTAGTTGAGATAACCGCTACTGAGACTTACCATCTCCGTCCTCTCTCTCCTTTACTTTGCTCTTCTCTTTTTACATTTGTAGGACATGTAAGAACCATCAATCAATTCTAAATGAAGTAAATACACAATCGTGCCAAAGACGACGAATCATTCTTATGAATTTGATTGTAATCATCCTCTCATTTGTTCTTCCTAACCTCCCTACATTTGGAAACGCAATCCAAGTTTTAGCATCTCATCCAACGTTTAGATCAATTTAATAGAGATACGTGTTGAGCAACTGTCGCCTTCGCTGACTCCCTGGTGAGCGGTCCAACTGAAAGGTGTACGGTGTCAATCCTGTCAGACTAAGAAAAGAGATATCAGAATTATTATTGTATTCTTTTGTCCAAAGAAAGAAATATAATAATATTGTTTACGTTTTTGATAACATTTAATTGGAAAAAAAATTATTTTCCTCATTTGAAAAACATAAATTTTGCTTGTCATTTGAATTTGTTTTTCACCTCTGTCTCTCTTTCCTCTTCCTCATTAGAGTGACAAAGTCTTCGCATCTCTAGTCTACTTAGACACCCTGAGACCAACACAGTCATCACCACATTTCACTAGTGGTTCACAATCACTGATACAACACTTAGTTGTCCCACCACACATAGGCTTTTACTCCACACAGATCTGTGTCAGTCTCTCTTCTCCCCAGCGTGCCAACATGCCGCAGACTGCAGACCCCATTTCCCATGGGGAAGATGTGAACATTTGGCTGAGAGGCATAACAGACAGCCTCACTCCAAAGACATTTGAACTGTTATTATTTTTAATAATAATCCTAATCCTGAGAAGATTCCTGACACAAGATTCAAGCCAGAACAACAACCACGAGGAGCTAGTCAAGATCACGAGCTCACTAAGCTATGCCTTCACCACCCAGCTGAAACTGAGCGACAAGCACATCACACACCTTCAAGAGGAGCTGACACGTGCTGAACGTCGCATAGACAAGCTGGAAGTGAAAGTTCAAGATCAACTCAAAGCACCCAGCGAGAGGGAGCAGGAAACAACGGAACAAGTTATGAAGCTCCAAGCAGCCCTGGCAGCAGCTCAGCTCGACCAGCAACATGCAACGGCTGCTCAGAAAGACCTGGTAAACAGGCTCCAGTATGCTGAACAGCTACTAGAGAAAGCCAAGATAGACATCAGAAACAAGAATTCTGAAAATAGTGCTTTGAAAGACCACCTTGAAAGGTACAGAACTGAAATGGACAATCTGACCCAACAACTAAACAATACCAACGATGAGCTCTACATGGTCAGAAAAGAACTCCAAAATGCTTACAAGCACAAACAAGAGCCAAGGAAAGAGAAACCTCTCTTAGCCTCATCACTGCTGAGCAGAGCAGAGTCCCACGTCCAAGAACTGGCATACGACGAAAGGAGCGAAGGGCCACAACCCAAAACCTCACCTGCCTTCGCCACACAACCCTTTCCTGCCAACGAAAGAAAACCTCCCGTCCAAGGCCTTGAAGTTGCACATGGGATGACCATCAAAGACCTCAGCAAGCTGTCTAAAAACATCGGCAGGTTCAACCCGAACTCCACAGAGAGCCCCGACATCCAAGCTTATCTGCGAGATATCGAATTTCATCTGGAAGTGAGACCTCATGTGACTGACAGAGACTGGTTATACCTCCTTAGAGCCACGTCCAGTCCCGAGGTACGAAACTTTCTAGATCGACAGCCCAGTCAAACCAAGTCAAACTACCAGCGACTTCGTGAGGTCCTGATTAAAGAGTTTACAGACCCAGAGTCTGAACATGGACTGTTAACTGCCTTGGAAACCAAACAAGGTCGTCAAGAGACTCCACAAGCTTATTACAACCGACTCCGACAATCCTACTTTGGTGCACACAACAGCCCTGACCTTGAAGAGGATGTGAACTTCAAAAGCCTCTTCCTAAGAAATCTGCACCCTGGAGTCAGTCACCATCTAGGTGTCATGGCCTGTCCGAACTCCATGACCATCCAACAGTTGCGTGACCTAACACAGAAGGCCTATAACAAGCAGAAGTTGGCCTCAAAGAAAGGTAACAAAACATCCACACTCTTGAACTCTGTCAACAAAGACTCAAGCCTTGCACTGGACGACACCCAGTGGCATCACAACACCAGAGTCTTCCATCAAGAGCACAGAGAACGTGACGCCCATATCCACGACCGCTTTCAGCCCAACTGCTGGAAAAATCCATGGGACCAGCCACGCTTCTCAAGAAACCAAAAGGATAACATCTGGAAACCTAACCAGATATCCAAAGGTAATCACCTGACTCATCCAAGAGCAACTCGTGTGGGTAAGCGACAACAAAACCCACCTCAGCACCACTCAGACATGCACAGTGCTGAGTACTCACAAGAACATAACCGCTTACCATTAGAAGACACGGAACAAGTCATGGAACAACTAAGAGAGTTCCTTCAAGACAATTTACATGCAGGTGACCACAAAGTTGAGTCATGCTCGCTGTGACCAGCGACAGAACGGAAGGCCGGTGATCACCTGGTGCACCGCATCAGAGATGACAAGCACCTGTTCAACAACAACCCAGAATGAACAAGTCTTTAACGGCCAACTGTTGATGAAAAATCTGAGGTACTAAAGGACATCACCTCAGTCACTAACAAACTGTCAAATGAACTCCAACTCCAAGTTCCAAATTCCCTGTCTGTGCAACAGCAACCACCAGAGCACAGAAGGTCAGAAAGTCTGCTACAGCCAGAAGGCATCACAAGAAGAATGCAACATAGGAGACAAAGTTTTGCAACCCAGCTTCACACAGCCATGCCAAACTGCCTCCGACTGTCTGCCAAAGAACTTCCTGCCTTGCTGGACTGACCCCTCATTAGACCATGGACACGCCCTCATCCAAGCCAAGGATGCAGAGAGCCAGTCTTCAGTGACATGCTAGAAAAAGGGGGAGACAACACAGACTTGAACAGATCTGACCACACATGCACTACACCAGTAATACACAACATTACATACACCCAGAGGTAAACACATCTACTGATAACAGTCAACAAACATATTCTTCCCACAGGTAGAATATCCAACTTTTAGCGTAACAAAGTTACACATACCCACCATGAAGAAACGTGCAGCCATCCTCACAATAGGTAGAACACCTGACACTAAGTTAAGGTTCACGACACACTAGCTGCACCTGACATCCTAGCTCAATAGTAGTTGTAACACATGCTAGGAAAACCCACAGCAGCCTTGTTTTGTTTTGTTATTCTTTTACCTATCCTTCTCCTTCCCCTTTTTCCTGAGTAGGTGAAACGCCTAGACACCCTGCGAGGGTCGAAGGTCTGATATTAGGATTGACTCGCAACACCTAATATCCGCCAGCCACTCTAAACTGAATGGAAGCCAGAGAGCTCCATGCATGATAGGTCAATTCATTGAATTGAAAATGAAATTACTAGAAAACTAATGGTAAACATGTAAAGTAAGACAACCTAGAAGAACCAAACAAAGTTAACCACAAATTTGATTGATGAATCAAAATAAAAACAATTTCCAAGACGATCTAAACTATCTTCAATGTGCTAAACTACATTGACTAATTGAACTTAACCACGTGTACCTAAATAACCTGATGCCTGCACCAGTACAGTAACTGTCATGGAGGTGTTGTCTTGCTGTTTGCTGTGTTTGTCTGCTTCTTCTGCCTTTGTTTCTCCAGCGATCGACGATGTCTTCACCTAAACACCTCGCCGATCGAAAGGGGGATATATGTAGCAGAAATGAGTCAAATCAGACAAATCAAAGAGTCTATCAGAGCTGTGTGCATTGAAACATGAGCTGAATTCCTCAGGAAGTCATAAATCAGTTCTAGTGCCACAAGAACCAAGCAAGATAACCAACCAACCAACTTGTTCACACAACAGCTTTCAACATTAACACCAATAGAACAATTATTGACAATTTTAATTCGAAGAAGAGATGGTCAAATTTATTGTTCGTGATTGGAATGCAACGCTAGACATCACATGTAAACCCAGGAGATCAAGTTAAATACTTGCATTGACTTCCCCCCCCAGCCAGTGAAACCAGACTGAAATTCCTAAGGGGGAAGGGCTTTAAACCTTTGTCTTCACAGAAAAGTCCTTTGCCAGAGAATGGCAAAGAAACCCTTTTTATACATTATATATGGACCAGAATGAACTCAAAAAAAGACTTATGAATGAATCATTCCATTGCTTAACTCCATATTCATTTACGTGTAACCCACACATTTGACTATCATGTATAATCACTTATTGTGTATGTCTTTTGATAACTATATGATACATAGTCATGTCTAGTATTGAAATAATCGCATTTTCTTGCTTGATATTGTCCTGACAATCATTTATTTGTAAAATATATCATAATCATGTTATAGGAATCATGTCCAAAATTAGACCCTGTGAGGCAAGAACCACATGCTTGGTAAGATAAACAAATGATTTATGATACCCACCCCAAGAACATATCTGATTGGTCAAGGCAACATTTGAGGGGTGGCCAACAGGAAAGTTTAAATACTTTGGATACGATTAAATTTTTGCTTTTAGTTCTAGTCTAGCTGCTGCTATTAGCCATGTCGGCTTTTAGTCTAGCATTGCTTGTGCTATCAGTCATGCCTGCTCTTAGCTTTTAGCTTTGCTACCTAGCTTTAGCTTGTAGCATCTAGCCATGCGGTTAGTCATCATGGTTCTTTGAGCGCGGTTCCAGCGTGCCTGCCTGCTGCTACTTATGCCACAATGAGAAGGAACACAACCTAGTCTCGTCAAACTTTATTTCTTTTCTTTTCCGTTTGAGAGTTTCGTGTTCTGAGTTAAGTTTTGTAACGTCGAGTCTCCGACGCCTGACCTCGGATGCCCGTTCAACTTCGACCAGAGCACACGACTCTGCACTTTCAGCCAACGCCCAACAACCACGGGCTTCCCAAGACGTCACTTCACTACTGAACTTCCAGCCAATCAGCGACACCGGGATACCCCTTTCAACGGGAGTCCCTTTCACAGGAAACTAAGGCAACGTATCCCCAGATATTTGTTGTGCTGGTGTATCTAATATAATTTTAGTCACATTGAGGAACTCAATGCAAGGGCTAATTACGTGATTGATGGTTGTTCATGTCTATGCAATTTAACGTATTGCTGTTAACTTGGGATTCCATATTTCCATTCTCTTAAACTCATCTTTCCCTAACTTTCGACCTTCCTGCAACTTGTGTGAATGTGTGTGTGCGTGCGTTTATGTGTTAGATTAGTTTATATGTCTTAGATTTATCTAATAAAGCCTTATTCATATTGAAAAGAGAAGTATCTTGTGTTTTGTGCTTACAAGTTAATGTCTTAAACTGCCGATCTTGTTACTGTGCTAATTGATAGTGTTTCACTATAGTTTGGATATTAGTATCCAGCGCAGATTTGATGTTAAACGGCTAGTTCACTGAATCGCAGGGCGTCTCCGTGACCAGCCGTGAAACAGTGATTCTGTTCAAATTCCCTTTAAAATCTTAAATGATTCCCTTTGAGCTAAATTGACCTGTTTCCCTTACATATATAAAAAACTGATGTCCCAGATGTTATTAATCCGATCAAAAATGTTTATGTCATAAATAAAAAATAATCCCAATAATTAATATGTAGTTTTTCCAAGTCTAAAATAAACACATATGAGCCTACCTAGTAAAATTATGTATTTACCAAGAATCAATTCAGAACACAATATTCACCATTTTCATTTTATTGAAGCATAGACTATAAAGTTGATAAAGTAGCATCAAGACAAATAAGATTCAATGAAAATAATTATCATCAAAATACATTAACCTCATATATAAGAGTGATGAAATGTCCTTAAAAGTCACACAGTCCCATCCAGCCAACTGTGATACAGATCATGTGATACTTATAAGACATGTGATACTGTTCCAGAAAATAATGATTCCTTATCATCACATCTAAACTGGTTTCATCTCCCCGTAGTTATCTTCTTCTCTCGTGTCTGGAAACAGTATGTGGTTGATATCCAGCACAGGTGTGGTGTAGCCTTTTCTCAGCCAGAGGATCTCTCAGTCCTATGATCCCAGACCTGGTCAAAGTGAAACAAACAATCCAGATGAAGTTGTTTAATGGACAGAGAGCTCAGCTTATGTTCTGTGTGATTTTAGCAGGGTGAGCAACTATGACCCTTGTAGTACTGTACACTTACCATTCTTCAAGCTGCTTTAAGACCTTTTGAGAAGCTTTTTCTCTGAAGACAATTTACCACATCCTCTTCTTTCACTCCTTTCAAGAGCATCACTTGGTCAAAACCCCTCATTTGGCTGATGAGATCCTGACTTCTCTCACAAATGTGTTTTAGTCTGTGCAGTGTAAGGCCTGGCTTCAAACCAATCAACTATCAATTCACAATTTATAACATAACATTTACAAAACAATGAGATAATGTCAATTGATGTTTATATCAACTAAACCAATTTCATGATACTTGTCTACTTTTAAAACAGGTGGTGTGTTTTTAAAAACATAATATTAAAAATGTCCAGTCACACTTTGCTAACATGCTGTAATTGTAATAGTATAAAACGAAATCAAGGCTGACATGACCAGCTCTGTGAGAGATCATCATAAAATGTTGTATAACACAGCATTGCTTCAACACACACATACCAGAGGACTTCTGTTTGTTTGAGCACAAGATGGCCATCTTCATTCCTCATCCTGAGCAAATCATTTCCTTGGTCTTCCTTCTCTTCTGTGAAACAAGATAATCTCTACTTACTCTGTGTGCAATTAATATTGCTCATTAAACATAATTGAGTTAATTTAAAGTAAGATTCAGACCAGAGCATTTGATGAGTAAATGTTGATTAAAAAATATTCTAAACAAATGTACCTGAGAAGAGCTGATCATGGCGAGATTCGCTGAGACTCAGTAATAGCTCTTTTAGTTTTTAGGAAGGTTTGTGAGGGTTGGCTCTTAAAATAGCTGTTGAGCTCGATATTTTAGACCTGAAAAAGAAGAACAGCATTATCTGCAAAAAATCCTGTAAGACAGAAAGAAGGAAATCTTATTAATTACGTGCAACTTGTACATTACACCTCTGTAAAGATGCTGTATAATTAAATGTTAAATGCATCCATTATTGAAACAAGTAATTAATAGCAAGCTATAGTCATATGAATTCTTTTGATAGTGTCAGATGAGACCGTCCTGGGGCTTGTACAATATCATACAAGTGTTAAACTGGATTATTAAGACTGTGATGTGCGACTGTGTTTAGGGATCATTTTTAAGACTTTGACCCTGTCCAGATACCCACACTTGCAGTCTTGGCCACTTGAGAGAGTGTGTACGTGACAGTGTGTGAACGAGACTGTCCCCGGTCTTAATAATGCAAAGAACAGCGTCCTTAACACACACTAAACCTCTCCAATACTGCTCCGGAGCGCTATACAAAGCTTAGTGTATCCCATCATGCATCATGTTTTGGAATGAATTGTCAGACTTTTTGCCGAGATCTCACAAGATGTCACGGAAAGCTGTCCAATGTACAGTATGTGAAATATTGATAATTAGATATTAAAAATCTCTGTAAACACATAAGTATCCCATAAGGTAGTAGCTCCCAATCCTGGTCCCGGAGAACCCCAAAACTGCACATTAGAGATGTCTCCCTGATCAAACACACCTGATTCAACTCATCAGCTCATCAGTGAAGACTCCAAGGCAGATAAGAGAGACACCAAAACAGTGCAGTGCTGGGGTTCTCCAGGATCGGGATTGGGAAACACAGTCATCAGGTCATGAAAAGTTCGACACACACTTGTGGTCATAATGCTCACTTGAACACTAGGCCAAATACAGGAAAGATGTCAAATAAGTAATCAAGTGGTCAAGTGCAAAAATGGCAAGTGTGGGTATTTGGACAGTGCAACAGTTTAAGAAACAACAAATGCTGTACAAATTATAACAGCAGGAATGTTTGGGACAAAGGGACAAACTATCACAGACTTACTGCTGCAAATGTCTGCCTCCGCAGCTTTCTGTCTTCTCCATTTCTGAAGGAATCCCTCTCCAGAAACACCACTGGGCTTCCTTTACGTCTTTTCAGCTAAAAATAAAAATAAAAATAATAAAAAAGGGGAGAGAAAATAAAATTGAATTATATAAAGAATGTTAATAATGATCTGTGAGCAAAATATTTAGATATAATAAATATATATATAAATATAAACTAGGGGTGTCACGATTCTCCAAATCCTCGATTCGATTGAATTTTCGATTCTAAGGTCACGGTTTGATTCGATTCTCGATTTTTACATTTATTCTTTTTAAAGCACAGATTGTCATTTTTAAAACTAGACTTTTATGTAATATAATATCTGACCTTTGTTTGCAATGTACCACATTACACTGTCAAATTTAAAACTTTTATTAACAACATAATGTAACAATAACTTATATCTTTAGTCAATTGAAAACTTAAAATAACTGCCATCCAGTTTCTTTTTTGTAAGTGCAGTCTTCTTCACAAAAGATGACATTCAAGTTCATAACAAAAAAAAAAAAAAAAAAAAAATGACTAAACTAACCTTCAAATATTACGATGTATCTATTTTAAAGATTAAAGATAAAACACTGGTTAAACACTTCACTGTCATTCATTTAGATTTATATATATATATATATATATATATATATATATATATATATATATATATATGTATATGTATATGTATGGGTGTATGTGTGTGTGTGTGTGTGCATCATAACAGTCTGTAAAATATGTGTATCTCTTATTACAAGACTGAAATCACTAGCAATCAGAAGAATTCCAGTTAATCAAGTATCTACAAAAGATCTACTCTATAAACAATGCATTAAATTACATTAAAGACAAAAATAAATTAAACAAGCAAAAGAAATGATTACATGTATCTGGTCCACTGATGAAGTCATGGGTCAAGTCAAGTGAATTATTAATCATTTTCTAACAGGCGTCGAATACTGACTTTAGGAAAAGGGGAATAACCAATGACATTTGAGATAACAACTAAAACAGCAAGCCCCGCCCCACGACTGACAAAAATAAAATTGTTCGCGCGAGCAGAGGTGAGATGATCGAGCACGAGGATATGGGGAATGAGCATGAGCATGCGCGCGAGGGCTTTTATTGCACGCAGAGTACATGTCACGCGCGTGCGAGAGTTTGAAATGAGCACGCGGGCTCCCGTTTCTTCGCATCCGATTCAGTTTTCCTCTCGCGGAAGCCATATAGCCATATAATTAAAAAAAAAAAAAAAAGTCTTGCAGTTAACAATTTATTTTTGCAACTGATTGGTCATAGTCCTCAGTGGATATTGTCAATATTGAATGATTAAATGATCTAACTAAAAAACACATGAGGTGCATGAGTTTTAAAAGTTTAAAAGTTTTAAATCAGTTCCAAAAAGAAAGAAAAACCTGTGCTAATTGGAAAATAAATTCAGGGATTCAAACAGATTCAAACAGAGTATTTTTTATATAATTAGGGAAATGCAAACAGATGATTTCAATCAGCAGAAGAAAAAAAATACCGGTTTATGTGAGAGATAAAAAAATGCAAAAAAAGAGGAAGAGACAAAAACTTGTCCGCCCTTGTCTATCATTTAAAAAAAAAAAAGAAAATTAAATGAAATAAGCAGAAGTGCAGCAAAAGACATTAGGAAGTTTAACCATGAGTTGAATGAAATGCCGGTATAGGAAGGCATGCTGGGCTGTGATAGCCTTCACATTCACTGCACATCCTGTTTGTTCAGCTACTCCGACTTAGTGACTTATTGCCTTTTTGTTCCTCAGAGGCATATAATGTAGATTTTACATTTTTATTATAATTTGTATTTTATTTATTTATTTATTATGTATTGGATGTTTGCCATTCATGTGGACAGCAAAGAAACTGAGAAGAGAAGGTATCTGAACTGGTATTCAAATTTTGTGCTTCTGCATGACTTAAATTCATTAGATGTCATTATGTAACAGATATGCATTTTTTTGCCTTTAATTTTTTGATAAATTTTTATTTTAAACAGTACTTGTGACTTATTGCAAATTAGAGATTATGCCCTCTGTCATTCCTCTCTGTATTGTCTACAGGTTCCCTAAAATATAGGAACAATTAAGATTAAACTGTATTTTTAAGCATTTCCGTCCTTCTACAACTAACCAGGCTAATTTCTGCTGTTCATTAGTGATGAATGGCTCCTGGGCCAGGGCCCTTTAGAGTGGGAGCCCTGGATCAGTGCACAAAACCTGAGGAGAGCTGAGAGATGCTGTGTGAAAAGCATCAGCCAAGTGGTTGGCTTTATTAGGGACTTCACTTTTCTAACAACACTCCTGACCAATGATGGTTAGACAATAGCACAGTACTGCACTGTCTGGGATCTGAGCCTTGACGTCAAGTGCATCTAGCCTGTCTAAAAATAATAATGCACCACAATCAGCAGATCCTTTGTAGAGATATATTATGCTCCGTTTCATCTTTCAGAGACTTTAACCAAAAATAAGAGTGATTTGCTAATGGTATACACACACACACACACACACACACATATATATATATATATATATATATATATATATATATATATATATGTACACAAACATACTGATGGTCCTTGAAATATTAAATTAAACCACCCAAGTTGAACTTTTGTATAATAGTCACAAATTAACAATTAAATAGTTTTTTTATTTTTATTTTGGTGAGCAGTGTGAAAAAGCAGCGGTACATGTTCAAAATATTTACATCAAGCCATTTTTCCACTTAGAATGTTTTTTGTTGTTGTTGTCTTCTTTTCTTTTACAACAGTTTGAAATGCAACATTTAGCAGTTGGAAGCAAATTTGAGGAATCTCAGATCAGCCATGCAAATGCTCTTATTTGCCAGCTTTACTTCCTGGGAGATTTGAGGTTTCATCATAGAGTCCTTCTAATTCCGCTTCAGTTATTCAAATGCTTTAAACAGATTACAGAGGCAATTGTTCGTTTATGTATAAGTGTGTGTGTGGCTGTGATGTGCTGGAGATTATTATATTAGCAAGCTTTGCATTATGCTAAGAAATTTTCAAATCAGTCTCATCTAAAATGATGACAACGTATTGCTCAGCCAATTAACTAAAAATGTTCACAAATATTGCCTGCTATGAACATATTTATTTCTCTAACTTCAGATAAATGTATTGTCCTATTTAAATTGGGTTTACATTTTATATATCTATATATATATATTTTTTTTTTAAGGTGTCATTATTACAGTGTAATTACATATCTAAGTACTTAGTAATTACTTAAGACTTTGACTTTCAAATTAATCTACAAAAATCAAAACTAAGAAATTAGCCGTTGTAAGAAAAACAAGTCAAATGACATTCTTACCACAAAATGCAATAAAGTACATAATTTAAAGTGACAATGTTTGACAAATCACCAGTGCACAATGTTTAACATTGTTATAGGACAATACTAGACATAAAACACTAGTGAGTGCGTAAAAAGTTTCTAAAAGCCTACAGAAGTAAAAAAAATCCCCCCATTTGAAGAGACACTCATACACAGATATGTCTTAATTTGTCACAAATCAACCACCTCCTATTACTTTCCCAAGGTCGGTGTAGCAATTAGCAATTTAAATGTCCCTTGTTAAACTAAATGTTGAGAGATTCCAATATTTCAATTCCAATATAAAATGCAAACCAGGTATTACCTGTTGTCAAAAAGGAGACCACCATTTCTTTTGGACAAGGTTACCTTTTGAAATGGAAGAGGAAATGATCAGGACAATAGCTTGAAAGTTCACCCTAAACTTCCAACTTCTACACCCGTCGAACCCCCATTGCCATGGCGCCCCAGCAGGACCTCTAAAGTGAATCTCAAGGAGCAAGAAGACCACCCTGCGGGCCTCATAATGTAGAAGCTCGCATTCCATTGGCAAGCTATTGAAACACAAACAGTTCATTTAAATTTGCTCCTTGATATGACCCGGACGGGTCCCCTTTTCAATCCAGACAGAGTTGGCTCATTAGGGTTAAGACGGGGGAACCGGTGGTGTTGTGCAGATTGGGGGGATGGTGCTGGTCTGAGGGAGGGGTGGACGGGAGGTGCACCATCTGGAGCACTGATAGGAGAACCTGATGGCATATGCGTATGCATGGATGTTTTCTCATTTTCGTGAACAGAGCACCAATCCCACAAACACTGGCTAATTGTTGAGTGTGTAATTGAGACAATGCGGGCTGAAGCATGCTTGCTGTTTAACAGTTCTGAAGGCCTGGGGTATTCAGGTATTTGAAACGTTTTAACCAAGTGTTGTCCCATTTAACGTCAGGCAGCCTCTTTGCATTCATTTGCACACTCTTTACTTACACATACTTATTACAATCAACACCACCAAACAGGGGATCTTTAGGCAAACGTGAGGATTTGTCTAAACCAGTGGTGTCCAAACTCTGTCCTAGAGGGCATAGTCCTGCAGAGTTTAGCTCCAACTTGCCTCAACACACCTGAATGGAAATTTCTAGTACGCCTTAGAGCTTGATTAGCTGTTCCAGGTGTGTTTAATTATGGTTAGAGCTAAACTCTGCAGGACACCGGCCCTCCATGACTGAGTTTGGACACCCCTGGTCTAAACCCTTGATAAAATCCTGTATGCATGCAGCCTTACCTTTGTTGTTGCTAATGAGTGTGAATTTCCTCATTTAAACAATCAATGGTCATTTGACAATGCAAATAAATCAGGATTTAGACAGCTTTAAAACATTCAGTCAAGCTCTTAAGTAAAAAGACTTCTATCTATCTGTTATATCTGCACTATGTGTAACAGAGCTTGGTAGTCTGTGTTAGCTTGTTAGAATTTTCAGCATCATTACTCCAGCCTTCAGAGTCAAATGTAACATCCAGTCTATCACATTTAGAAATCATTCTAATTCTAATATTCTGATTTATTATGAGTGTTGGAAAAAGTCACTTTTTATCAATTAAACACATCCTTGCTGAATAAAAGTATTGATTTTATTTAAAAAGAAGAATTACTGACCAGTAGTGTATATTGTTATTACAAAATATTTATATTTAAAAACATAGCTTCTTTTTTTTCACGTTCTGAAAAAATATTAAGTAGCAGAACTGTTTCCAACTTTGATAATGAATCGTAATATTAGAATGATTTCTAAAGGATCATGTGATAATGATACTAAAAACTCAGCTTTGCATCCCAGAAATAAATGATAATTTAAAGTATAATAAATTTCAAAACAATTATTATATACAGATTATTATATATCACAATATTATTATTTTTTTCTGTATTTTTGATCAAATAAATGCAGGCTTGATGAGCAGAAGAAACTTCTTTCACAAACATTAAAAATAGCGCAGTGGATAAGATGCATGCCTTTGGTGTGAGAGACTCGGGTTCGAATCCACTGTGAGGCACCAATGGTGTCCCTGAGCAAGACACTTAACCCCTAGTTGCGCCAGAGGCGTGTGACCTCTGACATATATAGCAATTGTAAGTCACTTTGGATATGATCTTGATCAAATATTGGACAAAATAATACCTTTAATTAGATAAAATGACTTTCTGTTAATACTAAACAGTAGACTTACAGTCTACTGTAAGTTCTTTATATCCAAAGAATGGAAATTTGAACTTCAGCCATCACCTACAGGTACTGGTTCATATGAATCATATGCCATTACTGTAACCCACCCTGTTAAAATTCACTTTGTGGTCATTTATCGTCCTCCAGGTCAACTGGGAAACTTCTTGGAGGAGTTGGATGTGCTGCTATCAAACTTTCCTGAAGATTGTACTCCTCTGGTACTGCTTGGTGACTTCAACATCCACTTAGATAAACCCCAGGCTGCTTACTTCAAAACTCTGCTCACCTCATCTGATCTCAAGCTAGTGTCCTCTACAGCGACTCACAAATCGGGCAACCAACTTGACCTCATCTACACGCGCTGTTGCTCTGTGGACACCTCTTCAGTTGCTCCACTGCACACCTCTGATCACTTCCTCATTACTGCTAACCTAGCACTTACTCCTGAAGTGGCGCACACTCCAACGCAGGTCACCTTTCGACGGAACCTACGCTCACTCTCTCCATCTCGCCTATCTGCTGTGGTTTCATCCTCTCTTCCACCATTCTCTCAGTTTTCTGCTCTGGACACAAACAGCGCTACGGACACTCTTTGCTCCACTTTAACATCTTGCTTAGACAACTTTTGCCCACTGTTGTCTAGACCATCTGCGCCCTGGCTGTCCGAGGTTCTCCGTGAACATCGCTCTAAACTCAGGGCTGCAGAGAGGAAATGGCAGAAATAAAAAAACTCTACTGACCTCAGTGTGTATCAATCTCTTCTCTCTTCCTTCTCTGCAAATGTCTTCACGGCTAAAACATCCTACTACCACAACAAAATTAACACCTGCTGTGACGCTCGGACACTCTTCAAGACTTTCTTTTCTCTTCTTAATGTGCCGCCTCCACCTCCTCCATCGACTCTTACAGCGGACGACTTTGCAGTTTTCTTCACAAATAAGACAAGATCCATCAGTGACCAATTCTCCACACCGCAGACTGAGGACAACTTCACAATGACCGACGCACACTCTTTATCCTCCTTCTCCCCACTCTCAGAGATGGACGCCTCCAAAATTCTCCTGTCCAATCATCCTACTACTTGTCCACTTGATCCGATCCCTACTCACCTCCTTCAAGCGATCTCTTCTTCAGTTATACCTTCGCTTACTCACATTATCAACTCCTCTCTTCACTCTGGAACATTTCCCTCAGCATTCAAGCAGGCTCGGGTAAGCCCACTGCTCAAGAAACCATCTCTAAATCCAGCGCTTCTTGAAAACTACAGACCGGTATCCCTTCTTCCATTCATTGCAAAGACACTTGAGCGAGCTGTGTACAACCAGCTTTCTATGTTCCTTGTACAGAACAACCTCCTGGACAGCAACCAATCTGGCTTCAAAAGTGGCCACTCAACTGAGACTGCTCTGCTCTCGGTTACTGAAGCCCTGCGACTAGCAAGAGCAGTTTCAAAATCCTCGGTGCTCATCTTAATGGACCTGTCTGCTGCTTTTGACACTGTTAATCACGAGATTCTCCTGTCCACCCTCAGAAAGATGGGCATCTCTGGAACTGCACTCCTGTGGGTTAAGTCCTACCTCTCTGACAGATCCTTCAGTGTGTCTTGGAGGGGTGATGTTTCAAAGTCACACCACCTTGCTACTGGGGTTCCTCAAGGCTCACTACTTGGACCACTTCTCTTCTCCATCTACATGACATCTTTAGGATCTGTCATTCAGAAGCATGGCTTTTCTTATCACTGGTATGCTGATGACACCCAACTCTACTTCTCATTCCAACCAGATGACCCGACAGTAGCTGCTTGCATTTCAGCCTGTCTGAGTGACATTTCTAGCTGGATGAATGACCATCACCTTCAGCTTAACCTTACGAAGACAGAACTCCTGGTGATTCCAGCTAACCCATTGCTTCATCACAACTTCTCTAAACAGCTGGGCTCGTCAACCATAACTCCTTTGAGGACAGCCAGAAACCTAGGAGTCATGATGGATCCGTTAAGCTTCACAGACCACATTGCTACAACGACCCGGTCCTGCAGGTTTGCCTTATACAACATTAGGAAGGTTAGACCCTTCCTGTCAGAGCAAGCAACCCAACTTCTTGCCAAGCTCTTGTTCTCTCCAGACTGGACTATTGTAATGGTCTCCTGGTGGGCCTTCCTGCATGTACTGTCAAGCCTCTGCAAATGATTCAGAATGCAGCAGCGAGGGTTGTCTTCAGTGAGCCAAAAAAGCTCACATTACTCCTCTCCTCATCAGGTTACACTGTCTACCAGTAGCCGCTGGCATCAAATTCAAGGTACTGATGCTTACCTACAAGATGACCACTGGCACGGCACCAACTTACCTAAACTCACTGGTAAAATCTTATGTGCCCTCCAGAAGTTTGCACTCTGCAAGTGAACGACGCCTTGTGGTGCCATCCCAAAGAAGTTCAAAATCACTCTCACGGACCTTTTTCCTGGACTGTGCCCAGCTCATTTTCAAGAAACATCTAAAGACTCATCTTTTTCTCCTGCACTTAACCAACTAACACTAGCACTTTTCCTTTTCTTGTCTTTTAATTTATAAAAAAAAAAAAAACCTGGCTATGCGTTCTATACTAGACTAACTGAGACTTGTCATGGCACTTGTATACTGTTGTTGTTCTCTTGTTGACCTGACAAGCTTTGGATAAAAGCGTCTGCTAAATGATTAAATGTAAATGCAAGTCTGTCTGCATACAGTATGCAGTTCACATTTTGATGCAAGATTAAAAGCCACCATAAAAATGTCCTTAAAGCAACACTATGTAAAAATTTTGACCTTAAAATAATGTTTCCAAAATCGTTTCAGTGGTTCATCAAGTTGTAACAGGGTGAAAGGCACTTGGAATGATACTAAGTCATTAACACAATGTTGCTTACCTTCTTCACTGGGACTCATCTGTTGTCAAGTCTGCTAAAAGGGGCATGGACAGTGATTTCATATGAATATCTTGCTAAACGTTTCCCTGCACTGATTAAATGTTGACAAAATTATTTTTATTTATAATTTTTTTTAAAGAAGCTTAATAAGACAAATACAATGGACATACAAATTAAACTACATTTTCAGATACTGTAGGTTTTTTCTTAACATGTATACATTTATTTAAAGTTTTTTTATTGGTTAAAATTAATGACATGAATTTAATTTGGAATGTTGTCCTTTTAAGACGGAAGGCATGCATTAAATACTGACACACGTTCAGTTAATCCATAACCTACTGTATTTACGTGAGATACTCTAGTCTACACAATAAACACTTGGAGTGTTGTGTTTGTATTTGAGCGCTGAGTGAGAACTGATCGCGCACTGTATGTGAGAACGGAGGAAGTGGAGCATGCGCGCACACTTCTATCCGCGTGATTCCGCTTATCCAGCCTTCACTAACTTTGTTAATCGACAACTAATTGTGACTCCCAGGAAACACGGGATGTCTTGCCACCTCATCCCTACCCCTTCGGGTGCTGAGGCCATTGTTTCATATCGCGTTATCTTATGCTGACTAGGTATGCAAACTGCCCTTAACCGTTCGCAATCCAATGACAGGTACGCACATTTAGAAAGACAATAGACTATAGGATGCATTTTGAATGTCAATAGTCCTCAAATAACATTATAGTCCAGTCTTGTTGAGATATTGAAAAGGCTGCACAAATTTCGTCATAATTTCGTCATCAGATATTATTTTCAACGTCTAGTCTTGTCTTAGTCACATAAAAAAATTTCATTAACAAATATTTTTCGTTGTTGTCTTCAGATAATTTTTATTTAAAGATTAACATTGCTAGCGCGCCTAGCATTGATTGACTGTCTGCAATTAACTAAACATCGTCACCAGTAGCGTAGCCAGAAAAGAGACTCTGGGTGTGCATATGAAAATCTGGGTGTGCCACATTTATTGTCAGATTACTGTGCATAATTATGGGATAGTATATTTGTTGCACTGCTTCTGTCCAACCATACTCCTAGTGGTAATTTGCAGGCCTTGTCAAAATGTAGTTAATTGTTAAATGATTCACTCACAGTCAGCTGCTGTTTGCTGATTGGTTGGCAGTCCAAATGTCGGCAGATATATTTTAACAAATATAATTTAAAATGTAAATTACATTTTAACATTTTGAGCATTATGGTACCATATATTGGATTCTTATTTCTGTGTCCCTGAGAGTATGATTTAGAATGTTCAGTTACGTCACAGAACTGTCGCGCGTTGGCTGGCACTGAGCCAGAGACGGACGCGCTCAGCGCTTGTCATATATCACAACTAATATGCAGTGTTTTCAACCACATAATGTTTATTTTAGGTTTCATACATTTAAATATACATAATCACTAGTAAAACAATACATAGTTTGTAAAATGCACACTGATGTCTATGGAAGCAGCAAAAACTATCTAATCAAATGTAATTTGCAGGCGTGTTTTATTCATATAGCCTATCAGACACATAGCAGAACAATAAAGTTTACTCTATTCTTCTTCCGGTTCAACAGCACTTACTTTCATGTATTTCGGGAGAAACTGTGGAATTCAAGTGCTGTTCGTTAAATCCGGCTGACAGGACTCTGAACTGCAGCGCTCATCTCGTTATAGATCAAGATAATTTATAAAGGTTTTTAAACGAAGAATCAGAATATCAGATAGTTGACATGGTAAGCAAGTTTTGTTTAATAAAAAAATGAAAAAATAAAATGAATACCGATACATCTGTTAGTGGCTGCGGTGTGTCACGTGACAATTATGATGCGTCGCCATTGAAACAAGTGCTCAGTTAAAAATATTTGTAATTTACGCGTGAAAAGGGTTGATTTAAATATATATATATATATATATATATATATATATTCTAAGTAAACAACAATAGCCCAAGTTTAGTAAACATTTTTTGAGACTATAAAAAATAATTCTGCATCTATTTTTAGGTGTGCCAGATGCCACTTTGGGTGGCACAGGCACACCCTGGCACACCTGTGGCTACGCCACTGATTGTCACTGATCATAGTAAAAAAAAGTAAAAAAAATGGATACAGCGACCCCATTGGATTCAACGGAGAAAAATGAAGTCAATTAAAAACATGCACTTCCTGGGGGTCGGGGTGTATTGTGCAGACTCAAACTGAGCTTGATGACGTGGTTTCATGTGAGCAACCTGTAAGTCTTCTAATCGCTGTGCCAAGAGAAACCTGAATCACCCACTGAATCTTGCAGAGAAGGCGAGCGTGAACAGGAGCAAATTTTGGTAAGTATTCTGAATAATTATCTCCCTTGACTTTATGCCTCCACGTCCCCCCGATAGCCTCATAGGAAGTAAAAGATTGCCTGCGAGCTTCTCCTCCTGTCCATATGGTAATTTCTCTACTGTTCGAGAGAGTCGCTGGTTATGACACAATCGTTAGCCTATTTTTTACAAAAACTGCTTCTACAGGACCATAACATAAGTTACATAACATAAATTTTCGTGTTTCTTTAGAAATAATTAATAGACAAATGGAGTCTTTAAACGCCTCAGATGTAAAGTTATTCACTGTCAAAGTGATGCCAATATGAATGGGAGTCAATGGAATGCTAACAGCAGGTGGGGGTCCGCTAGCCAATGGCAGCCCAGGTTGTGCATCAAAAAAATATGAAAGCCTGCCCCCGCAACTGATGAGTTCGCTAAGGCAAGACCAAACCATTTAATTCAGATACAGGGGGGCGGTCGTTCAATATGGATGTTTTATTTTCAGAATCAGAATGAGCTTTACTGAAAGGTATGTTCACACGAGGAATTTGTTTTCGTGACAGAAGCTCCGCAGTACAACATAATGACGGTCTGTCTAAGTGTTGCAGAACATAATGTAGTTCTATATTTACTGCATCGTCCACAGACCTGTTTGCTCTGTGGGCAAACTGAAAAGGATCCAGCAAGGGCACAGTGATGTCCTTCAGGTGGGCCAGCACCAGTTTTTCAAATGACTTCATGACTATGGATGTTAAAGCCACAGGCCTGTAGTCATTTGGTCCTGTAATTTTGGGTTTCTTTGGGATGGGGATGATGGTGGGACGCTTGAAGCATGAAGGGACTTTGCACAGCTCCAGGGATCTGTTGAAGATTTGTGTGAAGCTGGGGGCCAGCTGGTCAGCACAGGATTTCAGACAGGCTGGTGTAACACAATCTGGGCCTGGTGCTTTTTCCTTTTCTGCTTCCGGAAGATCCTGGTGCACCGCATCCTGATCTGGTGCACCGCATCCTGATCTGTATTGCAGGTGTGGGGGAGAGGGGGGATGCAGGAGGTGTGAATGGTGAGAGTGCTTGATTGGAGAGGTGTTCAGGATGGGTTGCAGGAGTTGTTAATGGTGTGAACGGTTGTTTGAAGAGGTGTTCAGGGCGGGTTGCAGGAGTTGTTATCGGTGTGAACGGTTGCCTTGAGAGGTGTCCAGGGCAGGTGATGGGTGTTCTTTTAAACCTGCAGTAAAACTCGTTCAGATCGTCTGCCAATTGTTGATTCTCCACAGTGCTGGGGGGATGTGTTCTGTAGTTGGTAATCTCTTTCAGACTTTTCCACACTGATGCCGAGTCGTTGGAAGTGCACAGAGTCCTTATTTTTCCAGAATAATTCCTCTTTTCCAGTCTGATCTCCTTTTCCAGTGTGTATTTAGCCTGTTTATACAAGACATTGTCCCCCTTCCTGTAAGCATCTTCTTTGGCCTGACAGAGCTGTCTCAGTTTTGCAGTGAACCACGGTTTGTCGTTGTAATTTAGTTGAGTCTTGGTAGGAATACACATATCCTCACAGAAACTGATATACAGTATTGTTCAAAATAATAGCAGTACAATGTGACTAACCAGAATAATCAAGGTTTTTAGTATATTTTTTATTGCTACGTGGCAAACAAGTTACCAGTAGGTTCAGTAGATTGTCAGAAAACAAACAAGACCCAGCATTCATGATATGCACGCTCTTAAGGCTGTGCAATTGGGCAATTAGTTGAAAGGGGTGTGTTCAAAAAAATAGCAGTGTCTACCTTTGACTGTACAAACTCAAAACTATTTTGTACAAACATTTTTTTTTTCTGGGATTTAGCAATCCTGTGAATCACTAAACTAATATTTAGTTGTATGACCACAGTTTTTTAAAACTGCTTGACATCTGTGTGGCATGGAGTCAACCAACTTGTGGCACCTCTCAGCTGTTATTCCACTCCATGATTCTTTAACAACATTCCACAATTCATTCACATTTCTTGGTTTTGCTTCAGAAACAGCATTTTTGATATCACCCCACAAGTTCTCAATTGGATTAAGGTCTGGAGATTGGGCTGGCCACTCCATAACATTAATTTTGTTGGTTTGGAACCAAGACTTTGCCCGTTTACTAGTGTGTTTTGGGTCATTGTCTTGTTGAAACAACCATTTCAAGGGCATGTCCTCTTCAGCATAGGGCAACATGACCTCTTCAAGTATTTTAACATATGCAAACTGATCCATGATCCCTGGTATGCGATAAATAGGCCCAACACCATAGTAGGAGAAACATGCCCAAATCATGATGCTTGCACCTCCATGCTTCACTGTCTTCACTGTGTACTGTGGCTTGAATTCAGAGTTTGGGGGTCGTCTCACAAACTGCCTGTGGCCCTTGGACCCAAAAAGAACAATTTTACTCTCATCAGTCCACAAAATGTTCCTCCATTTCTCTTTAGGCCAGTTGATGTGTTCTTTGGCAAATTGTAACCTCTTCTGCACATGCCTTTTTTTTAACAGAGGGACTTTGCGGGGGATTCTTGAAAATAGATTAGCTTCACACAGACGTCTTCTAACTGTCACAGTACTTACAGGTAACTCCAGACTGTCTTTGATCATCCTGGAGGTGATCATTGGCTGAGCCTTTGCCATTCTGGTTATTCTTCTATCCATTTTGATGGTTGTCTTCCGTTTTCTTCCACGTCTCTCTGGTTTTGCTCTCCATTTTAAGGCATTGGAGATCATTTTAGCTGAACAGCCTATCATTTTTTGCACCTCTTTATAGGTTTTCCCCTCTCTAATCAACTTTTTAATCAAAGTACGCTGTTCTTCGGAACAATGTCTTGAACGACCCATTTTCCTCAGCTTTCAAATGCATGTTCAACAAGTGTTGGCTTCATCCTTAAATAGGGGCCACCTGATTCACACCTGTTTCTTCACAAAATTGATGACCTCAGTGATTGAATGCCACACTGCTATTTTTTTGAACACACCCCTTTCAACTAATTCAACTAATTGCCCAATTGCACAGCCTTAAGAGCGTGCATATCATGAATGCTGGGTCTCATTTGTTTTCTGAGAATCTACTGAACCTACTGGTAACTTGTTTGCCACGTAGCAATAAAAAAATATACGAAAAACCTTGATTATTCTGGTTAGTCACATTGTACTGCTATTATTTTGAACAATACTGTAAGATGTTACGGTCTCTGTGAGTTCATCCAGATCGGTGGCAGCAGCTTCAAAAACACTCCAATCAGTGAGGTCAAAACAAGATTGTAATGAGCGCTCCCACTCACTTTCCCCGTTTGTGTGTCCTGAAGCGTTTGATTAGCACCGCTGCTCCTCCGATAACAACGTTCATTAAAACTTCTGAATAATTGAAATCTGGAAAAATATCTAATGGTGCGTCCTGCCGAATGTTCAGCAGTTAATCCCTGGTGAAACTGATTGCAGGAATATAACTAAAAACAGGACAAACTAACAAACACACAAAAGCAAAAGCAGAACACGTCACGGTGGCAGCCACCCTGTAACGTTTATTGCAGAAATAAGTAAAATCAAAGACATAATTAATTTTATTATTATTTGAAATATGCTCCATGATGATGGTTTATATAGTGTATAATATAATAAAAAAAAAAATTAGTTTTTACCTATTTGTTGGGGCCCCTACACTCTAAATATAAATAGACTAACGCACCAATAAAAACAAGTTTTTTAAAACAAATTTTTAATTAAGATGGGGATTTGGCAGTAACGAAATTAAGATAAAGCCTCCGCCGGATTTGCTTCGCCACCATCAGCTGAAATTTAATAAAAGAATAATGCCAACGTAAATACCCTGTCAACATTATGCATTTACTCAATGCATATTTACTTATCATTTGAAAAATCTCTACTTACAGAGATTAGACTAGCCTATATGTTTTTTTTAGGAAAATTATTGAATCCACTGTAGATGGCTTCAGCTCGTTACTGCGCTCACTGATGGTGCGTCATTATTCACTCATTATTTTCACTATAAACATGGTAAAAACTTTTCCACACCTCAGACTTTGCTTTAGTTGCTGGTGCAATCAAAACGTAATCTCCAGAGGCAAGCCTCTGTTTCAGCATCCATTTTCGCATCTTTCTCGTGCTAATCAAAACACATCACATGACCGCTCGTTCACAAACCGGAGCGCGAGCCCAGGCCCGGCCCGAGGCCGCGTAAGATGATATAAATTAAGCCCGAACCCATCGGGTCCCGTTGGGTTCAGGCAAAGATCTTCAGCTCTACTCTTTATTGGTTGATTTGTTCTTAATAAAAATAAATAGAAAAACTAATGCAATACGTTTTTTTTATTGCACAGTTACACGATGTGTGGGTTTTAAGTCTGATTTTCTATTCAGTTTAATGTACTTTATTGGCATAGATTGTGTATACATTAAAGCAAGTCACAAAATGAATAATTGTGATCATAGTCCTATACAAGGTAATAATATGAAATATTAAAGTTCCCAGACAGCAATATAGTGTTGGCCCAGATCCGGCCCACATCTGGCCTGCATGAAATTCATTCGGGCCAGATCTGGGCCGACACTGCTTGCTGTCTGGGTTGGGTCTGGGCTATATAAGGCTCAGGTGTGGCTCAAATTTGGGGATTCTGGTTTACTTAAGGCTGAGAATTGGCACCAAAAAATAAAACCTGTTTTGGCCCAGATCAGGGCCAGCTAAGGCTGATTAACTGGCTGAGATTTGTCCCAGTTATGGCCCATGTGTGGCCCGAGTCATTAATCCAGTTCTGGGCCACTTCCAGACCATCGTTCTTTGGGGTCTCAAGACCCTGCCAAAAAACGCCTTGACCCCCACTTGACCCAACCCCCCACTTGACCCAACCCCCCACCCTCTTTCTGATTAAAAAATATATACAGTACAAACCAAAAGTTTGGACACACCTTCTCATTCAAAGAGTTTTCTTAACAAAAAACTGAAGAAAAACTGAAATTATGTCATATTGTAGGCTCTTCAAAGTAGCCACCTTTTGCTTTGATTACTGCTTTGCACACTCTTGGCATTCTCTTGATGAGCTTCAAGAGGGAGTCACCTGAAATGGTTTTCCCTTCACAGGCGTGCCCTGTCAGGTTTAATAAGTGTGATTTCTTGCCTTAAAAATGGGGTTGGGACCATCAGTTGTGTTGTGCAGAAGTCAGTTGGATACACAGCTGATAGTCCTACTGAATAGACTGTTAGAATTTGTATTATGGCAAGAAAAAAGCAGCTAAGTACAGGAAAACAAGTGGCAATCATTACTTTAAGAAATGAAGGTCAGTCAGTCCGAAAAATTGGGAAACTTTGAAAGTGTCCACAAATGCAATCACAAAAACCATCAAGCGCTACAAAGAAACTGGCTCACATGCGGACCGCCTCAGGAAAGGAAGACCAAGAGTCACCTCTGCTGCGGAGGATAAGTTCATCCGAGTCACCAGGGTCAGAAATCGCAGGTTAACATCAGCTCAGATTAGAGACCAGGTCTAGCAGCAGACGCATCTCTAGAACAACTGTTAAGAGGAGACTGTGTGAATCAGGCCTTCATGGTAGAATATCTGCTAGGAAACCACTGCTAAAGAAAGGCAACAAGCATAAGAGACTTGTTTGGGCTAAAGAACACAAGGAATGGACATTGGACCAGTGGAAATCTGTGCTCTGGTCTGATGAGTCCAAATTTGAGATCTTTGGTCCCAACCACTGTCTTTGTGCGAAGCAGAAAAGGTTAATGGATGGACTCTACATGCCTGGTTCCCACTGTGAAGCATGGGGGAGGAGGTGTGATGGTGTCGGGCTGCTTTGCTGGTGACACTATTGGGGATTTATTCAAAATTGAAGACATACTGAACCAGCATGGCTACCACAGCAGCTTGCAGCGGCATGCTATTCCATCCGATTTGCGTTTAGTTGGACCATCATTTATTTCTCAACAGGACAATGACCACAAACACACCTCCAGGCTGTGTAAGGGCTATTTGACCAAGAAGGAGTGATGGGTGCTGCCCCAGATGACCTGGCCTCCACAGTCACCGGACCTGAACCCAATTCGAAATGGTTTGGGGTGAGCTGGACCGCAGAGTGTAGGCAAAAGGGCCAACAAGTGCTAAGCATCTCTGGGAACTCCTTCAAGACTGTTGGAAGACCATTTCAGGTGACTACCTCTAGAAGAGAATGCCAAGAGTGTGCAAAGCAGTAATCAAATCAAAAGGTGGCTACTTTGAATAACCTAAAATATGACATTTTCAGTTGTTTCACACTTTATGTATATAATTCCAGATGTGTTAATTCATAGTTTTGATGCCTTCAGTTTGAATCTACAATTTTCATAGTCATGAAAATAAAGAAGACTATTTCAATGAGAAGGTGTATCCAAACTTTTGGTCTGTACTGTATATCTAGGATAAATAAAAAAAATGTTTATTATGTAAATGTTAACCTGTTTATTGAATCGAACTGTCTGAAAGAACCGGTTCCCATCACTACTGGAGATCCGAAAACCGATGCAACTGGTTCTTGACTCGAGAACGGAGTCCATCGTTCATTCGTTATCTACACTGTTGGGAATGTTACTTTAAAAAAAGTAATTAGTTATAGTTATTCACTACTTGTTTCAAAAAGTAACTGAGTTAGTAACTGAATTACTCTATAATAAAAGTAACTCGTTACCAGGGAAAGTAACTATTTGCGTTACTGTAAAAAAAAAAAAAAGTTGCTATATGTCAGAAGAATTTGTACTTTTTTTTTGCAGTTTTCACAAGTCAGTTGAAATGAGTAGAACAGACAGGTGTTCGTACATAACTTTCGCTATTTATTGAACGTTAACAGACAGCAAGAGTTTTTTCCTGCACTTCAAGTATTATCTTTGTAAGAAAAGTGTTTTGGGCCACTAGCTTTGTAGATGCGTGTCACACATTACATGTACACATTACATGCACGTTCTTGCCTTTGACCTCAATGAATTTGAAGTAGTGGTTATATCTCCACCTTGAAAATCCCACTTTTCATCGGATTGCTCCTGACTCGCCATTTCTGCTGCTGCTGCGAATCTCTGTATAGCTGATTGTTGCGTGTGTGTGTGTTTTTGGCGCAGCTGGCGCTGCTGCGTGTGCCGACATGTGTGCAAAAACACTGGCTCTGATTGGCTACCATGAAACACATGACTCTGCCTTAGCCAATCATAATCGCTTATCTCGTCATTAACCCACCTGCTCACTCGCTGTGTTTTCTAATTACTCTGGGAGATTGGTTTATTTTAACTCAGAGGGAGTGTCAACCACATTAAAAAAAGTTAACAGCTTAAACACCGGCGGGGGGGTCTTGGGGGGTCTCAAGACCAGGCCAAAAAATGCCTTGACCCCCCCATCCTCTTCCTGATTAACAAAAAAAAATTAAAAAAAATAAAAGATTAAAAAATGTTTCTCTTCAAACTACACAGAACAATAATAAATAATTATTTAGACATTTATTCGTACAATGAACCGGGAACTGTTTCTGTCGAACGTGTCCGATTCGAGAAACGAGGAGCTGATGATACTGTGCATGTGTGATTCAGCCTGAAGCAGATCACAGCGCGTCTGTACCGAACTGGTTATTTTGGTGATTGATTCTGAACTGATTCTGTGCTAATGTTATAAGCCAATGACATTACATCGAGCGCAAAAGAACTGGTGAACCGTTATTTTTTTTTCAACTGGTTTATTGAATCGAACTGTCCGAAAGAACCGGTTCGCTTGAGCACCTGCCCCTTTGCCCCTTAAGTCCCCTTTTGTCAAAGCAAAATTTCCTCAAATTTTTTTTGTAATAACATGCCCTTTTGTGAATGCCTGCCCACGCCCAATATTAATATTATTACAATTAATTAATAATAATTTAGCCGTAAATAAAATGACCCACATGATGACCTTTCACCTGACGATGACGACCTCATCTGACCAGGACGATTCCTCACGCCGTACACAAATTTTTTAATTGCTAGAGGATATTTTCAACACCGCGGCAGCTGGTAGGTGGTGTTTCATTCTCAGCGAAGGGATTTTGATGTTTATTTACTTGTTATTATTTTACAAGAATGATGTGTTGTGAGAACATGCAGATATGTTGTTTATATTGCTGTGTGTGTAGCATGTAGTGTAGAAGTAACACTAGTGTGCTGTTTGAGGGAGAAAAGTTTCACAGCATCGAAGGGTCTGGTCTTTATGTTATTTGACTAAACTATTATTATATTAAAGTACTTATTTATTTTTTTAAATGTAGAGTGCCTTAAAATAATTATCATAACACTGGTAAGGCTTATTCAGATTTTCCCATTATCATTATAAAAATAAAAACAATTCAGAAATGAATTTAAATATATATGTGCAAATAAATTTTTTTTTTCTACAATAGCAACTATGTTGACAACAGCACGGCCCCTTTAGCCTGTAAACTCAATAATATCTCTCTGGAAATAAATGTAAAAATATCAGTGTCAATAAAAAATATACCTGACATCAAAGTACAGTGTGAAGGATATGAATAACAAATGTAGCCTGTCATTTGTTTACAATGCAAAGGTGTTCAATTTTAGACTACTACAAAGTAATAATAATATTAATCACTATATTCCTGTGAATAAGTTTTTTTTTTATGTTTTGTATCAATATTTAAGGTGGACTTATTGATTAGGTGCAAGAGTAGTAGTGATGGTTAAAATAATAGATTAATGCTGAAATAGTAAATTGAGCCTTGTTCATAGATGGACAGAGTGGAAAGTAATAGATCAAATGAGGAGATGGAGATAGAGGAAGAAAAAGAGGGAAATGTAAAGGCACAAATGACAGAAAGAGCAGGTAACAGCAAGCCAGGAGACCAGAGGCTCGTGAGAAAGAGGAAAATGTAGAGGAATGAGTGTTTTCTATAGTTTTTACTATAACCGCTGTTCTTAAATATTCTGTAGAACAGAGGGTAAAAAAAAAGCCACCAGGTTGGGACAATTTAAGACATTTCAGTTTCTAATCCAAGAGCTATATTATTATTTCAAACTTAAAATTGTCTTCTCTATTGTTTCTTTTTCAAAACTGCATCAAAGCATTTGCTGCTGTATCAATACATACTCATCAATATCGATAAGCGAATCAGCAAGGAATGCATCACAATATATTGCTGTATTGATATTTTGAACAGCGCCATTTAAAGCCTTGTTTCATGTGCCCCTTTTATACTTTGAGCACCTGCCCCTCCAAAGGTCCCTGCATGGCCCTGTACAGAGGGAGTGTCAGCCACATTAAAAAAGTTAACCGCTTAAGTCATTTGTGGATAAATGCTTATTGGAGACACAAACTGTTTCAAATGATTCAGTTCGATTTGGTGAACTGGTTCAAGAAGATCCGGTTAAATCAAATGATTCGTTCGCAAACCGGTGCAGTGCTGTGAACATGCTCATAACAGACACGGAAGAGAAGACAATGCTGAATAAAGTCGTAGTTTTTGCTATTTTTGGACCAAAATGTAATTCTAACTGACCCTCTGATGTCACATGGACTACTTTGAAGATGTTATTACTACCTTTCTGGACATGGACAGTATACCGTACGCACAGTTTCAATGGAGGGACTGAGAGCTCTCGGACTAAATCTAAAATATCTTAAACTGTGTTAAACTGAAGATGAACGGAGGTCTTATGAACGACAACAAGGTCATTAATGACATAATTTTAATTTTTGGTTGAACCAACCCTTTAAAGTTTGAGCATATTGTTTGCAAACTGCAACTGATTGATTAATTAAAAACAAAGTAGTTGATATGCTGTTGTTTTTGTTATTTAGTAGCAGTAATATGCAGTTATTAGCCGTGTCCACTGTATTTTTTGTTGGTTTTCATGAGACCCCCCTTGAAATGACCAAGACCCCCCATTGCCCCCCCAATCAAAATTGTCTGGAGCCGCCACTGAGCTTAAGTCATTTGTGGATTAATGTGTATTGGAGATGCGAACCGTTTCAAACGATTCAGTTCGATTCGGTGAACTGGTTCAAGAAGAACTGGTTAAATCGAAAGATTTGTACACGAAAACAAAGTAGTTGATATGCTGTGTTGTTTTTGTTGTTTAGTAGCAGTAATATGCACTTATTAGTCGTGTCCACTTTATTTTTTGTTGGTTTTCATGAGACCCCCTTTGATCAAAATTGTCTGGAGCCGTCACTGGGAGGAAGTAGTAAGAGCAATGCAAACACAGTCGTGCATATATAATTTTTAAACTCAGTATGATATAAAATCTACTGCCCGGTTTGCTCACTGAACCTTTTTCCAAAATTTTTAAATGTAACTTTTATGTTTCAATAGGGAAGAGATAACCTGAATGGAACCAAACCAGAAGATATACCCATCCCTCTTAAAGAAGTTCAAAATCCCTGCAGGACAGACTTTGGTTATCAAGATACATCCAGATCAACATGCAACCAGTCTATCCACTAGTCTTGGTTCTGACACTACTAAAGAAGTTATTATAATCAACCCCTTCGTAGACTGTCTAGTCATGTAGCACTGTTTTGGGGTATGCAAATTACATTTATAAAGAGCTGGCCTGTAGAGAAATTCTGTAAGAAAACACATTTGAGAGATTTTAGTTCAGAATTAGTGTTTTCAGAACTGTTGACTAAAAAAAGAAAGAAATAAAGGCATTTAATAATTGAAAAAAATACCACTTTTCTGCACAGTGCCATACTGTTCAGTCAAATGTATACAAATAAAAAATATTACATACATATAAATTCCATTCATTTAAACTGCATCATATTTAAAAGAGAGTATTTAATTGCATTAGAATTGTATTTATTTACAACATGTTTGCTTTATAGCTGTATGTAATATACATTTTACATTAATTTACTGAATATTCTGTTATAAAATGCAGTTTATAAATGCATGTCGGTTATAAAACTCTGTGTCATACTATAACACTGATGCTTTATTTGTATGTCTTTAAGCTGACGCTTGTGAAGATTGTAGTCAATGACCTCCTATCTAAAATCTCAGATACTTTAATTACTTTGTTTGTGGTTGATTTGTTTCTTTAGGATAAATCTGAACTGTGTAATTATTACTGTGGATGAGAGAGAGAGACAATGCAGAATTGTGTATAGCCAGGATACATTTTTTTTTAAGTATGCTTGACTTTCAACACATTGGGTTCTTCGCAATTCTTTTGTGCATCTTCATTTTCTTTCCTCTCTTCCTTTACTGGATGGAAGACTTGAATCAAAGAAATCAGTTAAATGATAACCACCTTTTTCTTCCCGTAAAAATTTATGCAACCATTTGGCAACCATATCAGGAAAAGACGATTATAATGACATACAAGAGCTGTAAATTTTTAGACACGTGTGTTATTATTAATGTAAAACAGTTGTGCAAATAAGCCTCTTGGTTACTGTAACAATATAAAAGCTTCATAATAACGGGAAGAAGGAGGCAGGAAACTGGCGAACATTATAATCAAACTTTAATAATAAAATAAATACAAAACAGCGCGACAGCCACTCATTTCCAATCACTCCACCGGCCTTGACCCGTTCCCACAGCTCTCTGCCCCGCCCCACTCATCACATACCCCCATCACCCCTCGCACCCTCCAGTGGGAACCGCTCTCAGTGGCCACGGGTACCTGGGGGTAAGGACAGACAGACAAGGTGAGAGAAAAAGAGACGGAACAATGAGGAGCGACAGAGATGAGAGAGGGGAGGGAGGAGAAAAAAATTGTTCTGGTTCCCAGACACACTGCTCCTCGGCCCTCCACCAGCTGGGTGAACTCTTACACGGTGCCTGGCGGCGGCACTGGATAGCCCTTGGTGGACGGCATGACACTCCTTCACCACCCATCAGGAGTCCCCTGTTCCCTGCTCCTCCCCATCATGGTGGACGGCAGCAGGCTCCGGCCAAACTACTGGGTGACAGGGATGCTGGAGTCTATCCCAGAGTCTCAGGCTGAATGCCATCATATCACTGAATAAATCAGTGATGACTTGAGATCATCATATTCATATATAACAGCATAAATCAGTGTTCACAGATTATTACAGTAATAGATCAGTAATAAATCTGTTCTACATGGATCTCGCAGCAAATCGCAGTACTGTCTGATGGTGGACCGCGCTGAATGGTCCGTGCGGAGAGCAAACTAGCGCTTTTTTGTTCCGCATTTCAGCCGTTTGTCTTTGAATGCAACTGGACACAACGAAACGCAAATGGGCAATGGCACAGTGATGTATATGCTAACAACAGAAATATTATGAAAATTTGTGGTGGCGGCAGTCCGAGCGCTAAACCGGCAGAAAATAAGCTCGCAATACGGCCACTATTTAATCGCAGCCTTTTTATAGTTTGGCAAACTATAAAATATAAAATAAATGGAAAAACAACATTTATTAGATTGTTTTAACTGGAGCCAGAAAGTTAACAGTGAGGTACGTTACATCTGTCTGGACTAGTTGGAACGGCTATTTAGGCTAACTTTCCAATGATGTTAAAACTTTGGTGGTGAAAATAACACAAATCTAAAAACAAATATGTACTATCATTAATAAAATAATATAAATTTATAGGATACATGAAAAAAGTTGTGGTCTTACCTTTTTACCTGCGATCTTCACTGGTATCACAGTGCTTGCAGCTGCTGTTTTTTTTTTTTTTTTAATTTGTAAGGGGTGTTACTGTTATTTTGGCGGACTCTGCAGGGTGCACATAGTGATGACATCATAAACGTTGATTGGCTGAGGCAGTTGTTGTCCCAGGGTCATCATAAAAAAATATTGGTCTCAGGCAGGTGGCAAGGAAGTCGACCGGAAGTTGAAGTCGGCTGCGTGCTGCCATCTTGTAGCAAAACTTCACTTGCGTTAGCATTCCCATTGACTCCCATTCATTTTGGCATCACTTTGACAGCGAATAACTTTACATCTGAGGCATTTAAAGACTCCGATTGTCCATTATTTATTTCTAAAGATACAAGACAATGTATAAAGGGCTCCATTACCTTCTATGTTACATTATGGCCCCGTAGAAACAGTTTTTGTAAAAAATAGGCTAACGATTGCTTCATAACCACTCGACTCTCTGTCGCATTAACGTACAGACAGGAGGAGAAGCTCGCAGGCAATTAACTTAGTATGGTGTACTGGCGTTACATTTTTAAAAACTATACAAAATAATGAATCAGAATACTTACTCCTGCTCACTCACGACAAAGAACTCCCCGCTCAAGCTCGCCGTCTCTGCAAGATTAACGATGGCAGTTTGCACGCACAGCCACTTAGAAGATTTACATCTGTCAGACAGGTTGCTGACGTCGTCAAGCTTCGTTTGAGTCTGCGCGTCAGAAACGGAAGTGCTAAAAAACGCAAAAAATGGGCTTCAATTGTCTCCGTTGAGTTCCAATGGGGTCGCTGTGTCCATTTCTTTTACTGTCTATGGTCTCAGGACAACAAGGACTTGGCAAAATCAGGATGTGCCAAGGGGCCCCTCACAAGTGTAGGCCTGTGGATTAATAGAGCATCACAGTCCCGCCCACAGCTGGTGCCGGAAGTAAAAATTCAATGCAATTTATGCATTGACATTTGGGAAATAAACCATAAAAACGTAACCATACATGGTAGACTTAAAAACAGCTACAGCTGTACTAAGCGATAGTATATGCTTATATAAACGCCAAAAGTTCATGGGGCACTAACCTTGTTTTGAGATAAATGCCTTTTATTCGCGATGTCTTGGATAAGTACTTCATTACCCAGAATCCTGAACAATCCCACAATCCCACAGTGATGCATCTGATTGGTGGAGCTCGTGTAACCGTCTGGTTAAACCCCGCGAATGACCATGAAGTGTTGGGTCCCGTGCGAGACAAGTGCAGTTCTCCCTTTTTCACGGAGTGAACACTGAAGATCATTAATAAAAAATAAAAAAAGTAAAATAAAAACCTGTGTTGCGTTTTTTGCATGGTAGACTTATCAGTGCAATCGTGGGCTCCTTGGGTGCCATGATGGCTTTTTCAAGGAGGAAAACAAGTGTTCAAATGGGTGAAAATCACTTTAGATAGGGTCATGTAACGGTAGTTGAGTGTAGCGTGTCCGAGGGTCAGCTTGTGGGTTTTGTAAGGGCCAGCATGAGGGACAAGACCTACAATGTTTTGGTGAGTTTTGCAGGGAGGTTGGTAACGTTAGTTAGCATTATCGTCCACTTTAGCTAGGCTACTGTAGCCTTCATATGGTATGAATCATATCAAGCATTTTATGATGCCACTGGCAAAACAATATTTAGACATACCGTTATGAGCATTTACTGAACATTTGTGTAATGGCAACGACGTGTTGACTACTGAGCGGTGATTGCAGTCAGGTACAAAGCACTGCACCATGTTGCTGACGTTATTGTTAACCACTTTCACACACGCACACAATATATAAAATACACGATGATAAATATACAAATCAATACACAATACCTATATAAAACACTATTTATTTACACGATTAATACTGAAAGAACTGCTATTACTGCACATTCACTATAAAAAATTTAATTCACTGGAGGAAAAAGTTCGCGCGGGCAGCCGCTATCAGATTTGGAAGTCGCTCAAAAGGCTCGCGGCTGTGGGCTTCAGTCGAATACAATGAGGCGCGGTGGTTTATGGATGAGTAGTTCCTTCGCTCGAAATGAAAATATGTACACAGTCTTGTACCTTTGACTTTTTTTTGGATTTTCTCGTACTTTTTTTCACTCAAAATGATATTTTATATGGTTATGAGTTCAGCCGTAGCTGGTTATTTTCAGACATGCTCTATAACTCTTTAGATACGGATTTTTCCGAAAGTCAATGGGAAAAATGAATGGGAAATTTACTTCCGGCACCAGAGCTCTCTCGGGCTGTGGGCGGGACTGTGATGCTCTATGTGCCCCTGATTATTAGCAAGGATGCAAACTAGTCAGCTTTCGCCAAAATTGCAGCTTTGAATTCAAAGTAGACCATATGTGTTAAGTTTTTAAAAACTCTTGCTACTTCATTCTTCAGTACTTTGACAAAAAAAAAATTATAGACTTTAAAATAATAGTGATATAATAGTGATTTTATTAAAAAATAAAATAAAAAAACTATATTATAAGTGGAACTGGTAAATGAGAAAATGAGTGCAGATCCTTCTCAAATCCTTCTGTATTACATTAACCAGTAGGGCCATCTACTGGTTAATGTGGGAATATCATGACATTTTCATTCTAATAGTGTTTATTTTCCACTAAGTGGTAGAAATATTCCTCTTAAGCATGGGAATAATAAGTATTATTATTTTTTTGAAATATATATATTTTTTACACATTTTATTGTTTTTTTTTTTCAAAGCTTTTAAATAATAGTATTTTGCATTTCACATACATATATCTGAAATACAGCCCATGCCTGTTAGCATATGACTTACTCTTTTACTTTTTGTGCCAAAGGATTTGTGTATCAACCATATAGCATTCTGCTCTATTTGTGTTAAGCTGTAGTAATATGAATGATAATATGATAATAGAACACGTGACTATAGGTGTGTCTTTTGAAACACCAGTAGCAGATTAGCATATTTGTTTTGTCTTTGACAACCACAGAAGAATACCAGATTACAATGTTTTCAGTGTAAACATGGTATTGTTCTCAGAGTCACAAATGAAAAAAAATAATCACGATGAACCCCTGGAGAGAGACGTGTTTTTAACATGTTCATGCACATAACACTAATAAGCAGTAGAATTTATTCTGCTTTCAAAATATCTTAGCATGACCTCATTATTTTTAATCACTATACTAACTTCATATGCTAGTTTTTAAGTCAATGAATGGCTTAGTGTAATTCAGATGATCTTCACAAATGTTTGAGGCGTATGTCATAAAAGTCACCATTGTTTCCTTGTTGAGGCAGTAAAGGGGTGGGACAGGTTATGTAAAAAAAAAAAAAAAAAGGTTTAACTCACTGTGTGCTTGATAATGCATATGAAGGTCTGTTAACAGCGGAAATATGGTGGAAGACTGTAAAAAACAAAGGTAAAGTACCAATGCTTCTGTTTTAATTTGTATAATATAGCTACTACCCCACCTTTTAGGACCTTTTAAGTTAATGTCTTTTTAGAAGTGGCATACAGATTAAGATAAGTCCAATTTGTTTCTATCCATCTGGTGCATGAGTTGCAAAACATATAACAGAAAATTTTAGATGTTTTTATTGGAACGGTTGTACTTTGACATTTATTCCTTGTACAGCACCACAGTGCGTAGTAATGATAACAAAGGTTTATTTAGCTAAATGTATCGATACATGTTATGACAAAAGACAGATCTAACATGGTTTCTCTTTTTAGTCAACACCAGTCAAAAAGTGGATGCATATCTCTTCGTTCATGTGTCACATTCACGGCTTTCCTGGTCCTGTTCCTGTGCTACTACATTGTCCCCAATGAATTCTCAGCATCTTGGGCTTTAACAGTTGGATTATTTCTTCCAGAGAAATATACAAGTCTAGCAATCAACTTTTCACTGAAAAGAGTGTCGGCAATATCTGCAGAATCATGGAAGACCCTGGAACCATATTATGTGGCTTACCCATACAAGTATAATTTTGTTTTGAATGAACCAGAGAAGTGCCAGAAGGAAAATTCATTTATTGTATTAATTGTACCAGTAGCTCCAGGCAATACAGCTGCTCGGGACGTCATTCGTTCAACTTGGGGATCACAGAGGTTAGTTGGTGACAAGACTGTGAGCACATTATTTATGTTGGGTCTACCCACTTCAGAAGAAAGAGAAACGATTCAAAGAGATTTGCTACAGGAAAGTACAAAGTATCGTGACCTTATACAAAGTGATTTCTGGGACAGTTACAAAAATCTCACAATTAAGACCATGGTAATGCTAGAATGGTTGACTGGTTACTGTCAGTATGCCTCCTACGCAATGAAAGTTGATTCAGATGTGTTTCTCAATGTGGAAAACTTAGTGAATATGCTTCTTTCTGCACCAAAGCATAACTATATGTCTGGACTTGTGGTTAGGAAAGCATTAGTACAGAGAGACCCCCAATCTAAATGGTATATTCCAAAAGATGTTTACGACCAACCTTTATATCCACCCTACGCTCTGGGTTTGGGATATGTTTTCTCTTTAGACTTGCCAGTGAAACTTGTTAAAACAGCACAACTTATCAAAGTGGTTTACCTAGAGGATGTATTTCTAGGTCTGTGTATGACACATTTAGGGATTGCTCTAACTGATCCACCTGATGGGAACTTGTTCAGTGTCTTTCCTGTAGAATACAACCGCTGCCGCTATTCAAAACTCATTGCCACAACAACACAAAGCTTGAGAGACCAAGTGGAGTTTTGGAAGGATTTACAGAGACCTGGTCCATATTGTTAAAAACAAACAGGTCACATGACTTACAGGAAACAAAGCTTGCCATAAATGTTTTGGTACAACCAAATAAGTGATTGAAGGCCAAGATTATTATTATTATTTTTTTAAACAGTTTCATAAAGTAAATAACTTGAACTAGACTAGCAACAGTTTTGAAGTAGAGACTCCATCTCTCCACCACCTAAGTTTGTTCTGCTGATTTCTGTATATACAAAGAAGGCTGACTTTCAGAAGCTTCTAAATCATCATCAAAAAATGTCATGGAGCTTTTATCCTTGAATGAACAGTTCTCTCTTCCACCCTCAATACCCCTTGGCTGAAGTGCCCTTGAGCAAGGCACCGAACCCCCAGTTGTTCTTTGGGCATGGTGTGTTCACTTCTCACTGCCTTGTGTGTGCACTTGGATGGGTTAAATGCAGAGCACCAATTCTGAGTATGGGTAACCATATTTGGAAAATGTCACAACTTTCACTTTCTAATGTTTTACAGTTAGTCATGCTCATGAAGAGCAGACACACGATTGTTTGGAACAGACACAGCAACAGCCAGATTGTCCTGCATGTGTTCCCCTGCTCTTGCTTCAAGGCTGTGTGGTTCAGAGAGCCGTTATCAAGTTCTTCCTCATCCTGTTGCTCAACAACATCCCCGTTGAGAAGAGTGAGTTTGTGAAGCACAGTGCACCAACCGAATCAGCACAGCTGTGTTGAGATGGCAGCAGGATGTTGGGTTCACCATCTGTAAATACTAGGGATGCACGATATTGGATTTTGGCCGATATTCGATATGCCGATATTTTCTAAATAATTTTGGCCGGTGCCGATACCGATATCGATATATATACAAATATATACTGATATATTTAAACTTTAATTTTACTGAAGAGAAATCCATGTATCTCTTCTGTACTGATTCTACCATCAATTTATTATTTTACAAATGTAGACAGACATTCACATCTGAAAAACAGGTCAATTATTTCACTTGGAGAATATCGGTTTGGCTCATCGGCAGAAATATTCATATCGGCCGATACCGATAAATGTCATTTTAAGCTTTTATCGGCCGATACCGATGTTGTGCCGATATTATCGTGCATCCCTAGTAAATACATGATTGTTAGAACAATATGAATATGAATTCTGAATGAAGCTTTGTTTCATGTGTTGTTGACTTGTACAGTATATGTATTTATTGTGATGCTAACTTTTATACATTATTTTAATCATTTATTCATGTTTCTTGTTGTCAGTAAATAAAATACAAATAATTTATTCATTCATGTATTAATTGCTTGACTGAAAATGTATCTATTCACATAGACCTCATTTGTTCAACTAGTGTATATTCATTTAATACTATGTCACAACAAAAATTTTAGTTTGCTTCTTTGACTAAATTGCCATTTAAAAAAAAAAGCAAATATTGGTTGCCATTTATCGTTATTATTGCATGTACTGTAAGTGTTGGAGTGGGCAAAATATTATGTGGTAATCTTAATTTTAAGTAGTAATGCTTACATTTTTAGAGTATAAATTCAACAGTCTTCTCCAAAGGCGAGATCTTCTAGCAGCTGATCGAAGTATCCTTTGTGTAGACATTGCAAAGTTGCTGAGGGAAACTGTACTAACTGTTGAGTTAGTGATGCGATAAGGTGTTAGTGCACCTGTTTCTCTTTTTTATTATTATTGCCGAACTTATAATTACATAAAAGTTCAGGGTAAGATGGTTGTATCAAGAACAATGAACAATCATAATGGCATAAAACAGTAAATAAAAATTTAATGTATTCATGATAGTATGAGATAATATATACAAAAACCATAGTGACAAGGTTAAATATCTTTGAATAATTCATCATGATGCTTTTTTAGAGCTCTGAGTGATGAAACAAAAATGTCAAACCACTGGACTCATTGTGTTTTGTTTATCCTCCCCATGTGTGCCATGTACCCTTTTAATTAGTCATTCCTAGTACCTGTATTTTTACCAGTTGTCCTGTGTTTATAAGCCCTAGTCCATTCAGTTTATGTTTGTTGGAGATTATACATCAACCTGTGTGTGTCCTGTGCACCTGTTGGCCCTGTGTATTCCCCTGAAGGTTTGATTAAAGTATTATTGTTCAGTGTATCCCTGGTTTCCTCATTCATCACTCCTCGCTTTAAATAGTGTATTAGCTACAGTATCTTTAAAACATTTGTCATTATGTGTAGAAAATGTAAATAAACAGATACATTTAATGGAAACTAAAATATTTTAAGGTTCATTCTTGAGTTAAATTCCTATTTAATGCTAATTGTAGACCAACATGCTTTCACAGGATGTAATGACTGACTGACCTTCACTTTTGACATTAACTGACATGGCATTAGCAGTTTCACTTTCAAGTGCATGCACATTGCTTACCATGGGTAATGGCTGTTCTCTATTTCTGTCCTTGTCATAGCTGTAATCATGAAGGCATATGGGATTTCATAATATGCATATATCACATGTGTCAACGACGACACTCTTTAGCACAGTGACCTAGTACCTAGTTTTAAACACTCTTAACAGAGTTTGTTATCTTTGACATAAACCCTTCTGTCTTTCAGAGACTTTTCCATGAGTTTTGGCACTTATGAAGTTGATGATTGTTATCAGTTGCTCTTCTAAGGTTCTTATTTTTTCCTTTTGTTGCCTTACTGTTTGCATCATCTTGTATTCAGCCTCTTTTGTACCCAGCTCTTGCATCATCTGCATGTTTGCTTGCTGTACATCAGAATTCTTTCTCTTTCTGCATCAAACTCACCATCTACAGTTGCCATTCTTTCATGCATCAACTTTTGAATGAAACTACAACAGTCCACTTTGAAAATAAAAAACTAACTGCGTAGCCTCTAACACTGGCCTATCATTGGCCATCCTCATCCTCATCCTCATCCCTCTCTCAAAACAATTTGCCCCCACTGTCATGTAACACACCGGGAAACTGCTTCGTGCGGTCTTTTGCGCTTATTTTTGTTGGCAAATGAGAGTGATTTGCGTGCTTCACCCGGGTTTCACCGCGGGGTTCACAGATGATGTTCACGTCACGTAATTACGTCACTTCATAAGGTTCCCATTGGGAAATAATGGCGATTTAGTCGTGTGAAGTAAATGCAACATTTTTCAACTTTCTGCTAATATATATGTGACTTATTTTGCAACGAAAATACAGGGATTATGAAATCATGCTACCCCCGCATATTTTGCTTCCTGAAATCAGTAATTTATGCAGCGAAAGTGCGGCGTATTTGAAAAAATGCGACCCCCACATAAATATGCGGCCTTTGGCTGATATTACAGCTCTTTCACTTGTGCGTAGGCTGCTTCGATGGGGTTTCAGACATTGGACAACAGAGAAGACATTTCTTTGCAGTAACTCAACATGTCATGCTCACACCCCTCTTTTTCTTCAACAACATCTGTGATAAAAGCTATTTAGTTAGTTAGTTAGTTAGTAAGTATCCCACTGTACACTGCAGAGCTGTGGTCTTGTCTCATGTTTTTCTCTCCAAATCACAACACTTTTTTTAGCTTTTTTTTGTCTCACAAGATAGCTTTCTACCCTTTGTCACTTCTAATTCCTATCATTGGTGTTTACTGGAATACTTCAATGGTGGAAAATACAACATTTATGTGTTAAATGAGGGAAAACACTTTGAAATATGAAATTTTGACGGAAATTTTTATAAAATAAAGCAATACCATGACTTAGGTGTCCTTGAGCAAGGCATCAAATCCCCAACTGCTCCCCGGGCGATGCAGCATAAATGGCTGCCCACTGCTCTGAGTGTGTGTTCACAGTGTGTGTGTGTGTTCACTGCTCTGTGTGTGTGCACTTCGGATGGGTCACATGCAGAGCACGAATTCTAAGTATGGGTCACCATACTTGGCTGAATGTCACGTCACTTTCTTCTTAGATGGCAGCTGTTGTTTACCCCCTTCCATTCCCATGAATGGTGGTTTACCAAAAAGAATTTCAAAAGGGCTCAGGTTCACTCTGAAGCGCTTTCTCATTCTCATGTACATGAGAATGATGGGGAGCACCTTAACCCATGTGAATCCAGTTTCCCAACAAACTGGATTTTTTTTTTTTATTATAGCATTCTCTCGTTTGTAAGGGAAACAGGTCAATTTAGCTCAAAGGGAATCATTTTAAAGGGAATTTGAACAGAATCACTGTTTCACGGCTGATCACTGAGACGCCCTGCGATTCAGTGAACTAGCCGTTTAACATCAAATCTGCGCTGGATATTAATATCCAAAGTATAGTGAAAACACTTTCAATTAGCACAGTAACAAGATCGGCAGTTTAAGACATTTACTTGTAAGCAAAAACACAAGATACTTCTCTTTTCAATATGAATAAGGCTTTATTAGATAAATCTAAGACATATAAACCAATCTAACACATAAACGCATGCACTCACACATTCACACAAGTTGCAGGAAGATCGAAAGTTAGGGAAAGATGAGTTTAAGAGAATGGCAATATGGAATCCCAAGTTTACAGCAATAGGTTAAATTGCATTGACATGAACAACCATCAATCACTTAATTAACCCTCGCATGGAGTTACTCAATGAGGTTAAAATTGTATTAGATACACCAGTACAAATCAGAGTCTGGAGGTAAGTACTTCCGTCTCCTGTGTAAAGAGAGTCCCCTTTGTTGTCGTTGAAAGGGGATTTTCCCGATGTCGCTGATTGGCTGGAAGTTCAGTAGTCGTTGAAGTGACGTCTTGGGAAGCCCTGGCTGGGCATTGGCTGAAGACGGAGATATGTGCAGGTTGAAGTTGAAACTCTACGTTACAAAACTTAACTCAGAACACGAAACTCTCAAACGGACAAGAAAAGAAGTAACGTTTGACGAGACTAGGTTGTGTTTCTTCTCATCATGGCTAAGTAGCAGCAGGCGTGCAGGCTGAAGCATGCTGAAACTGCGCTCAAAGAACAGAGATGACTAACAGCATGGCTAAAAGCTAAAGCTAAGAAGCAGGCATGACTGATAGCAAAAGCATAGCTAAAGACTAAGAGCAGACATGACTAATAGCAGAAGCATAGCTAGAGACTAAAAGCAAGATTTTAGGGTGTCCTAAGTATTTAAACTGGCCTGTTGGCCACAGATCAAATGTTGTCTTGACCAATCAGATATTGTCTTGGCTCGGGGGTATCATAAATCATATGTTTATCTTACCAAGCATGTGGTCCGAATTTTCCCGCTCTTGCAGGGTCTAATTTTGTACATGATTCCTATAACACGAATATGATATATTTGACAAATAATTGATTGTCTGGACTATTTCAAGCAAGCAGATTCAATTACATAGTTACTAGAAATGAATATGTATCCTTAAGCTATCCCATAGTTATTAAAAGACATACACAATAAGTGATTATAACATGATAGTCAAATGTGTGGGTTACACACAAATGAATATGGAGTTAAGTGATGGACTGATATTCATTTAGAAGTCATTTTGGAGTTCAAATTGGTCCATATATATGTACAAAAGACAGTTTCTTTGTAATTCTCTTGACAAACCAAAGTCTGGTTCTGCTTGGTGGGGGAAGTCAAGGGATCTGGTGTATAACTCTCATGGGTTTACATGTGATGTCCGACGTTGCTTATCAGTTACGAACAACAAATTTGACAAATCTCTTCTCCGAATTGAAATTGTCAATAATTGTTCTAGTGATGTTAATGTTGAAAGCTGTTCTGTGAAAGCGTTGGTTGGTTGGTTATCTTGCTTGGGACTTGTGGCACTAGAACTGATTAATGACTTCCTGAGGAATTCGGCTTGTGTTTCAAACACAGCCCTGATCGACTCTTTAATTTGTCTGGTTCGAGTCATTTCTGCTACACGTTACATGCTTCCGCCGGAAGCTGCTTGATAACTGCAATGCGTTATTATATAAATTCCCAGAAACTTCCCACTTGTTTTATTGGCTCATTTACAAAATGTGTTCCATTGTCTGAACTGATTTTTCATGGAATCCCCCATCTCGGGACTATTTCAGTCAGCAGAGCCTTTGCTCCTGCTGCTGCTTCTTGTTTGGATGTTGGGAAGACCTCTACCCAATTGGACCACATGTCCACAAATACCAAATAATTTTTTCTTCCCTTCACATGGGGAGAGTTCAATGAAGTCCATTTGCAGATATTTAAAAGGTCCTGTCGCGGCAGGCTGGGGATACCATAGACATTTTTATGCGTCTTGCATAAACATTATGTGTTTTACAAATGACACTACAAATGACACATCTTTTACAAAAATTTTCTGCCTAAATTTTGAACCCCTTTGTAAACCACAATTCTTTCATCTTGCATAATCATTCCCCCTTTCGATGCTTGGTCTTTCCCATGCATTGACTTTGCATAGTGAGGAAAGAAGTGTTTGGGTAAACAAGGGTTGCCATCTCTGTTCATCCATACTCTATTGGAGTACCTTAAGGCTCAGTACTAGGGCCGCAACTCTTCACGCTTTATATGTTACCCTTGGGAGATATCATCAGGAAACATGGTGTTACCTTTCACTGTTATGCTGATGATACTCAGCTCTATATTTCTTCACGGCCCGGTGAAACACGCCAATTTGAAAAACTAATGGAATGCATAGTCGATATAAAAAACTGGATGACGAGTAATTTCTTCCTGCTAAATTCTGAAAAAACAGAGGTGTTAATTATAGGACCTAAAAACTCTGCTTGTAATAACCTAGAACACTGTCTAAGACTTGATGGTTGCTCTGTCAATTCTTCGTCATCAGTTATGAATCTAGGTGTGCTATTCGATCGCAATCTTTTCTCAAAATGCTAAGTTTCTCCTTTTTCTCCCTCAAACCAGTCTTTTTCATACTGGTCATCTTGTTCCACTAAGACATGTGACGTGCAATGCAATTTGTCAGGCAACATAATTTCTCTGTCAAATGGTTTTGTTTGATTTTTAGTCAGTTCACACATAATTTCAGCCCAAACAGAATTTATGATGTGCCATTCATATGCCCATTTTGATTCTGCTTGCAGACAGGAAAAACTGCTCTCTCTCTGCTATTCGGACACCCCCAGAGTCTGCAACCAGTGTCAAATTTAGTTTGCATAATAAATCTATCCTCATTAAAGCCACTAGACATGCTGAAGTGTAAAGAAAAGCATGTCTCAGCACCTCACCCCCTTTTTTTACACAATTCAGAGGCACTGTGAATCTAACCTTCTTTGCAAAGAATAAAAGCTTTCTTTTTAATTATAACTGAGAGTGAGCCTTTCTCTTATGGTGATGAGAGTTGATTTAATTTTGCCCCAACAGAGGAGAGATGGCTAACAAGATCATACTGCAGGATTTGTTCCTCAACATATCCTGAGCTCATTTATCAAATATCTGATCTTCATTTACACAGCATGTCTGTGATCACAAAATCTAAATTTAAATTGGAATGCGAGCGCTAATTCAACATAGATTTAAATACTCTGTATATATTGATACTCCCTGATGCGAATAAGAAAACAGTCTGGCGCAGGGCTCAAAAAAAAAATCCCAGCTGGATGCATTTTTCAAAAAGAGGAAATATCTGGGAAAAAGAGGATTGGAGCGAGCGGCCATCCTCCCCCATTTCTTCAGACAGACTTGCCGATGAGTGATGGGCCTTTCACACAGGACGCAGCGGTGCGCATCGTTTGCGTGCTTGCGCGCACGCCGCGGTCAAAGTTCAAAATAGTTCAACTTTTGCCACTGCGCTCTGTGACGATTACCAGCACGACCAATAGAATCGGGGGATCCAAACAAGCACGGAAATCAAAATGGATGAACGGCTAGTACTGTGTGTGTCAGAATTTCCTGAGCTGTACGATACAAGTTTGAGGTCGTACCCACATAGCCTCTTCTTCCTTGCTTCTCTCTTAATTCTCATCAGCAGGACTAGCTCTATCGCTCGCTTCTTACAACGGGACAGATACATTTTTGCTGCTGACCGAAAGGAGGAACAACAGACTATGAAAGAGCTCCCTCTAAAAGTTTTTAAAACTCCGCCTACGCCATAGCGCAGCACAGCGCAAATCGCGTTGTATTTGAAGGGCAATACTGAACCCAGCGGCAAGCGGCGCGCAGACCACGTCCTGTGTGAAAGGCCCATGACACATCCAAACTTTCCTCCAAAAGTAGCATGTCCATAACTCACATGCTAGCTTTAGCTCTTGTTTTTTTTAGAAAGGCTAATCCCACCACCACACCTCTAACCAATCAGAAGAGATTGTGTGGTTCAGAGCCAGCTGTTTCGGTGGAATGACAGATTTTAATTGAAATTAATAGCTGAGCCAGCAGAACAACAACAACAACTATGAACTACACATTTCATTTACCCATTTTTTTTTTCAAATTGACTGCACTAATGCCAGTGACAAAAAACATCTTATTCATTAAATATAGTTTATATAAATATGTACATATGTAAATAAGTTACATTTAGTAATTTATGAGCTGAAAAAAGGAAATATAAATATAGCCCAAGCAGCCGCCGCTTAGTTCGATTATGCCTCGGGCCGGCCCTGTTGATCAGTATTTATTTATTTCTCTGTTGAACTGTGAGCTGAACTATATTCTCTTATCTCTTATCTTAAACATCAATCCTCTGAATTTTATTTTAAAAAATTAGAAATGGATTCCTATGTATTTGAGACATCACATTTTCTGCTGTTTCTTTCTCTAAAATTTATATTGTCCTGTGTTATTTGCGGTGTTATGTTTCCTTCTGTGCAATGTGCAATAGGACCTATTTTTCAGAACTTAGGTCTGTAGATTATAGGATCCTTTATTCTATTTCTTTCTGCTATTTCACTATAATGACAGCTGGTAACTATTCCCCTTTGATTAATGCTAATCAAACTAACGCTGAAGTTACGGTGCCAATGAACACAGACATAATGGAAGCAATTGCGAAATTAAGCAGATCCTTTGACAGAAAGTTTGATGGCATTTCATCTACTTTAGTAGAGCTGAACGCATCTATTGCAAACATTTCTTTCCGAGTGACAGCAACTGAAGAGGTGCACGAAAGCTCATGAAACCCACACTGAGTCACTGGAGAAACGAGGTGCGTTCCATTCGGCCGTGGAAGTGGACTTCACAGGGTATTCCACCATCTTAAGTGAGATTCCAATCCGAAGGGAGCAAACATGTTTATGTCACGGGGCAGGCCAATCAGGCTGCACCCACCCCTAAGACCCGTACCTCCCTTGGGGAGTCGGACAGAGGCCAGGCGAGGAAGACAGACAAGGCTTCAAGTAACACAGTATTTTATTAAATATAAAAAGGGAATCTAAAATGGTGTGTCTTCTGGGCAGGGTCGTTCCGTCCTGCGGACCCGCCGGAGGCACACAGAGTGTGATATCAGGGGGTGCTCTGGTAAGTGGCTTTGCTGTCTTCCAATGAGAAGTCAGGACTCACAACTGGGAGGAGGCTACTGTGGGACCGTTCAGCTGCGTATTTCGGGTGATGTACTCCCTTCTTCTACAGATGACAGGCAGAGGACTGACGGCTGAGGAGCTCCATTACCAAGCAGTCCGGTAAGTATTCAGGTATGAAATCCTCTGGAAGGGGCTGGCAGACACAGTGCTTACAAGAGGAGAAGTTCACTGCAAAGCAGACAGGTGAATACACAGATACGTAATCCTCTTCTTCAGCAATGACAGACAAAGAACTTACAGCTGGAGGAGCTTCACTGCAAAGCAGTCAGGTGAGTATTCCAGTAGGAAATCCTCTTGAAGGGCTGGCAGACACAGAGCTTACAATAGGAGGGGTTCACTGCAAAGCAGACAGGTGAATACACAGATACGTAATCCTCTTCTTCCGCAATGACCGACAGAGAACTTACAGCTGGAGGAGCTTCACTGCAAAGCAGCCAGGTGAGTATTCCAGTATGAAATCCTCTTGAAGGGCTGTCAGATAGTACACTCAAATATCTGTAGATTACAACAGTGTTAGCCTCTTCTTACGTCTTAGAACGTGACAGAAAACTCAGGTAAGTAGTGGACGTCCGGCGGGTTTAAGTTCACACTTCACACATCAAAACAGTGCATCACATCACTTCATCACTGCAATTCAACACTCAGTGGGAAATACATATATAGATGGCCGTCGCCCATTTTCTGACCTGGCATTCATGTCAGGGAGTCCCATAAACAAGAGCGAGGATGGAGATCGATTGAACTAACGTTACTCACAGTCTCTCACAAACGATCTTACTGTCCAGCAATTTCCTCCTTCCGGTTGAGTCGGCGTGCTCTTTCTCCCAAACTCACAATGCCGTGCCCGTTTGCCAGCCCCACTTCCTCTTCTCCACCGTTCACGCTTCCTCCGAGATTCTCAGTGCCCAAACACAGCCTCTCTTTGGTGCATCCTCTCTCCTTTTATCCTACCCTAATGGCAACGTGTCCCAACGTGCACAGCTGCCGGCGATTTCCGCTGATCATCTCATTCGTGGGGATTTTGCGCTAACCCGGAACTAGCCCGGTGTTCCATTGTTATTGGTCCGGCGGGAGGCAATCACGGCGAACATTATTTCCGCCTTGACAGTTGGAATTTTGTCACCTCGTGACATTTAGTTCGAAGGGCACTGCACACGGCTAAGGGAAGAAGGGAACATCGATACATCACTTCACAGGAAGTGTAGAGCGATTATCCCCCAACTGTCATTGCACACAGCACGTCATAACCAGTCAAAACAGTAAACTAATGATGGACAAGTTTATAAATATTTATATAGTTTAATCCCTTACGAGAATTAACCAAAATTTTACTACAAATAAAACCAAAAAAAACATTAATTAAAACCACAAATTAACCATGTTTTTGCTAAATAAACCATAGTTTAACTATGGTATTTGTAGTTAATACCATGCGTAGGGTCCCTGTCGAATGGAACGCACCTACGGTGTGCACACCTGGAGGCCAAATGTGGAAAAACATAAGGAAAAAACCTGCGACTTAGAGTCAAGATCTCGGTGACAAAATATTCTAATTTTCAGAATAAAAGAAGGCACTGAAAGCTGTAAACCTACTGAGTTTGTGACAAGTCTTCTGGCGTATGTGCTGGGCAAAGAGAACTTTGACTGTCCAATTCAGATGGACATGGCACTCCGTTCACTGCAACTTCTATACGAGATGGCTGCTCTAGGGCATTTATTGCCCATATCCATCACTACCAAGTGAAGGAACATATTTTGCGCCTGGCAAGATTGAAACCTCTGCAATACGATGGAAAGGTGATACGTATTTTTCCAGATCTTGCCGCTGACGTCTTAAAACAGAGGCAGAAGTTTGACAACATATGAAAGAAATGCTGGGAGCATGAAGTGAGATTCGTTTTCCTTCCAAGCTTATTGTGACTGTGAGGGACAAAGAAACTAAGGGTGTACTCACACTAGCCAATTTGAACCGTGCCCGAGTGCGTTTGACCAACAGAGCGCGGTTCGTTTGACTAGTGTGAGTGCTCCAAACCGTGCCCGGGCGCGGCTCGATTAGCCGGCCCTGGCCCGCTTGGAAGAGGTGGGCCAGGGCACGGTTCAGTTGGACTCGGGCGCGGTTCGCATGCAGTGTGAGCGCTAACCGTGCCGGAGCACGGAAAAGGATGCGTTGCGTCAAGGTTTTGCGACGCTCCAAAACCAACATGGCAGGGAAAGGGTCGCTTTGGTCTACGGCAGAGGTGCAAAACGCATAAAAACTAAAAACTGCAAAGTCCTTGCTGCACTTCAGCTATTTGATACCTTGCAAACATCCTCATACGAGCAGCACGATTACGTGAAAATTTTCGCGCCACTAAGGCGACACATCTGTTTAACAACAGGCTGTGAGAGGGCTGTGGACCAAACGACACAAAATTATCCACAAAGAAAACAGAGCGATGGACTCCATTGTGTTCAGAGAGTGCCGCTCTTCTTGTTTATCCCAAAACCGTCGCACCATAATGACGTAAGCGTGCTCCGGCACGAATGCTGAAACCCTATATGTGTGTGCAGGCCAGAGGGGGAGTTGGGAGGGGGGACAATCGTACTCGGGCCCGGTTCATGGCAACCGTGCCTAGTGTGAGTACACCCTAAGACCTTTGATTCAACTGAGCTTGCTGAAGTGTATCTACGAGGTGCGGTTGAGAGCTGGTGAAATGTTCAAATTGATGCGCTTGATAATGGTGTCAGAAAATACTTGTGTTTTTGTAACGAAATTCTTTGATATGGAAATACTGCAAGGTGTAATTTTTGTTTATTTTGTAAGATAAGTGGGGGCTGTACTAAAGAAAGAATGTCAGGCGGGTGAGTTGAACAATGCAAATTTAATTTTTTCTTGGGTGAGCATCCATAATGTTCGCATGGGATGCAATTTTTTGGGGGGAGGGGGGTACAGTGTATATTAATGTTAATGTTAATATAATTAATATAATAATGTTGACATGTGGGATGTGTGTTTAAGAAATATACATCCATGTTTTGTAAATGCTAGACATAATCTGATTCAGTTCAAGATAATTCATAGGCTTCATTATTCTAAATCAAAACTTTATAAAATTTATCCCACAATCTCTCCACTCTGTAATAAATGTAAAACATTAGAAGGTACCTTATTTCATTAAGATTCAGTCATTTTGGAAATGTATATTTAAATTTCTTTCTGAAGTTTATTCCGTTGACATGGAACCTGAGCCCTGTATTGGACTTTTAGGTGCAGAGAATGCCTTTTATAGTAAATATCGAACACAGGCCATTTCGCTTTGCACGTTGCTTGCTAAAAAGCTGATTTTACAGATGTGGAAAGCAGATTCTGTTCCTACATTTGAGATGTGGGCAAGGGAACTAGTAAATATGTTACCTCTGGAGGAATTGAGATGTATATTAAAAGATAAACTATCCATTTTTATCAAGATCTGGAAACCAGTAAAACTGTTCTTACATGCAGTCTGATAGGTGTTGTCGTCCATCAAGACAAAAGTTTATATATTAACACTCTATTGCTCATGTATAACATTCCTGGTGGTAAAGCACTTGAAGTTACCTTTCTTGTTTTGTTTTTGTTTTGTTTGGTTGTTGTTGTTTTTTTTGTTTGTTTTTTTTTTTTGGGGGGGGGGGGGGGGGGGGGGTTAAAATAAAGCTTTACATTTCTTGGCTTCAAAGTAATGTATAGTATACAGCTAAGGGTGTTTGATGTTGCATTTTTCTTGTATAGTACCTACTTGGAGACATTTTATATGTTACTATGTTTAAGTGAAAGTAAACAGTTGAGAAAGAAATCAGAATTGTATCATTATACTGAATGTATTGTCTCTTAAATTGACCACATACACCCGGGGTCCTGCAAACCCCAGCTACGGCCCTGGGTGGACGTCAGCTGTGGGTAAAGAACTGGTTGCTTATGGTTGACATCTAGTCAGTGAAGCATCTGGTGTCACTGTAGATTGTATTGCAGATTTAGTTTTAGTAGTAGACTAGCTTGGTAGGAAGGATGTTAATGTGTTAGTGTCTGTTACATCTCTGACATAGAGAAGTGGTTAGTAGGAGGGGAAATTTGTTGAAAAGCAGAAATTGAGGTTAAGAGGAGGAGTCAGTGGTGAGCATAAGGCTCAAAAAAGCATGACAAAACTGAAAAAAAAGAAATGGTCTTAGAGATGTGCAGTCATGTCACGTGTTAGGATGAGGTCTAATTCTTTGCCTGCTTTGTGTATTGCAGGTGCGCACTCATGAGGTCAAATGAGATTGGAAGAGTTAGGAAGTTAGTCACTTGAGGTTTGTCTAGGTAGATGTTAAAGGGGTCATATGATGCGATTTAAATTTTTATTTTCTCTTTGGAGTGTTACAAGCACTTGATGCATAAGTTGCAAAGATTAAAGTCTCTGGCTCAATCTAAGCCCCCCCCCCCCCCCCCCCACGACACACAAACACACACACAGACCTCCATATTTCTATGTCACAACGTGGGAAGATTGGCATAACACCGACCAAATGTTCAATCAAAGAAAGAAGGCGTGACTTTTATTCTCGCTGTTGCATTGTTGCTGCCAAGTTGTGGAAACGCTGTGTGTTTCCTTGTGAAAGCGAAACTACTTTGTTTGGTCTTCCAAAAGAGGACATAACAAAAAATCAGTGGTTAAGTAGTATGTGGCAGGGGGGGGCGTGGTTTAGCGAAGTCTGCAGCGGGAGAGAGAATCAGGAGACGAGCGGTAAGTGAGTGGTTTGGGCAAAAACTATCAACACCTGTTTCTTGTTTCAGTAATTGGCGCGGAGAAAGTATAAAACGCCAGGAGATAGAAACAGTTGAGAGAGAGACGGACAGCTGACGTAAACCGGAAATGGAACCGTAATGAGTAAACCGGAAGTGTTGTGCGATCATGTCTGTGTTGATGTCAGTGTAAAAGTCACCACTGGTGTTTATAAAGTTTAAGTTTTATTTTGAGTTAATAAATTCGTCAGCAGTCCAGCCGACCCCTATGTCCTCTTCCTTTCCTCTCACGAACATACTACACTGGTGCCGAAACCCGGGAAAGGAAGAAGGAGTGCCGCCGCTATGCAGAGTCCTTCCTCTACGCCATTTGCGGATCATTCAGCGGGTCGGCCCGGACCCCAGAGCAGCACCGCCAGTGCTTCTGTTCCCCTGGACCTGGGGAATCCGGTCAGCCCTTCGCGATGGCCCAGCAGCTCCGGGACTCCTGCCGCAAGTGGCTACTGGCCGAGGGAAGTGACGTGGAACACATCATCGACCTCATGGTACTGGAGCAGTTCATCGCTTGGCTTCCCAGGAAAACAGCCGAGTGGGTCCAGTGCCCCCGTCCCACGTCACTGGACTCGGCCATCCATCTAGCAGAGGACCACATGGTGGCGTGCCCAGGGGACAGCGAACCATTAACATCTCTCTCTCTCTCCCTCTCTTTCCCTCTCTCTCCTCCCCGTCTCTCTCCCGACCTGTCCCTCTCCCTAGGTCCCATCCACCCGGCCCTTCTCGTGTCCTGCCCGCAGGTGGTGCGCGTCTTGTCCGGAATGTCAGTTGGTGAACCCACTGGCCGCCCCAAAAGTGCCTTTGCACCCTCTTCCCTTCAGCGTTAATTTCGTTGACGAAGACTATGACGAAAAATATTCGTCAACTAACCTTTTTCATGACAAAACTCCACACGTTGGGGCGGCTATCAATGAAGAATTTGTAACAAGCCCAGGACCACCAGAGTGAGCTGTATAACAGGGGAACTAGATTATGCAAATTTGCACTGAGAGAGAAAGTGAAAGAGAAATCTGTATTACTACCAACGTCGAGCTCTAAATTAATGGCTAAGTGGCAGGGACCGGTTGAGGTCGCACTACAAGTCCCATCAGATCTATCACCTCAACGAAATGAGGCGGAATCATTGATGTTGGCAACGGTGATTGGTGGGGAGGATGATCTTGGACCAGAGGCGAATGTCAAACCACAATCCCTCGCCCTGGCCCCAGGGGGAGATCACCTCTCGCCGTCCCAACTCACTGATTTAACGTAATTACAGGCAGAGTTTGCCAACGTCTTCTCACCCCTACTGGGCCGTACTAACCTGATTCAGCACCATATAGAGACCGAGCCGGCCGTGGTAGTTCGCAGCCGGCTGTATCGCTTACCTGAGCACAAGAAAAAGGTAGTTCAGGCTGAATTAGGCGCAATGCTTGACATGTGGGTAATAGAAGAGTCCAATAGTAAATGGGCGAGCCCGATAGTTTTAGTTCCAAAAACGGACGGCTCCGTTTGGTTCTGTGTGGATTACCGCAAGGTGAATGCTGTGTCGAAATTCGACACGTATCCAATGCCGCGGGTTGACGAGTTGCTTGATCGGCTAGGCACGGCTCATTTTTATTCGACATTGGACTTAACAAAGGGTTATTGGCAGATCCCCTTGTCTCCATTATCCAAAGAAAAGACAGCTTTCACAACGCCTTTTGGATTACACCAGTTTGTTACCCTTCCATTTGGGTTGTTCGGGGCACTGGCTACCTTTCAGCGCCTCATGGATAAGATTCTGCGGCCCCATGCTGCATATGTGGCTGCCTACCTGGATGATATCATTATATTTAGTAATGATTGGCAGCGGCATATGCAGTATCTGAGGGCTGTCCTGAGAGCACTGAGGAGGGCGGGACTCACGGCCAACCCAAAGAAGTGTGCGATTGGGCGTGTGGAAGTAAGGTATCTGGGGTTCCACTTGGGGCATGGACAGGTGCGTCCCCAAATTGATAAGACAGCCGCTATTGCGACCTGCCCACGTCCCAAGACCAAAAAAGGAGGTAAGGCAGTTCTTGGGGCTGGCGGGATATTATAGATGGTTTATTCCTAATTATTCATACCTCACCAGCCCTTTGACTGACCTTACTAAATAGGAGGTGCCAGATACGGTCCAGTAGACGGAGCCGTGTCAGCAGGCATTTACCCAGGTCAAGGCTGCCCGGTGTGGCGGGCCGTTGTTACACTCTCCTGATTTTTCTCTCCCTTTTCTGTTGCAGACAGATGCGTCGGACAGGGGGCTAGGTGCAGTCCTGTCCCAGGAGATAGAGGGGGAGGAACGGCCGGTGCTGTACATTAGCCGGAAGCTCTCGAAGAGAGAAAATATTCAGATGTGTTCGGCGCATTTTATGGATTTATTTTATGTTTCTTTTACTGATTTTTTATACAGGATCTGAGAGAGAAGACTACAATGCTGGCTGTTCTTACTCACAGCCTGTGAGTACATTTACATATTTAAAGGATTTCCCACCGATGATTCAAATGCATGTTTTGAGCAGTGTAGAGTAGCAACTTGTTGTTTGTCGTTTCTCTGATCACAAATGCAGACATGGTTTTATGTTTACGTGGCTCGTTGTGATGAAAAAAAAAAGACATGTAAGTCAACAGTTCTCAATTCCAGTCCTCACGCCCTCTTGCTCTGCACATTTTGTTTCTCTTATCCATCACAGGATATTCTCCCATGATTCCAAACAAACTTATATGTTCCATTCAAAGTGCACTGAAGTGTGCGAGATGTGAATTTAAACTGTATTTCTTTACAGAGGTATATGATGTCACACTTGTCTTTGTATGAAGATGTTGTTTAGCGCAAATCTGTGAATGAATATTACGAATTGAAGTAAACTTCAACAGATATTCCCTGCTCAGGGAGTTAGGGGGCAAGGAACACTGTGTAGGGACCATGTCAATCAGAACACAGTTCATGCAGGGAGCTCACTTCTAACAAGCTGATTATCTGAAGGTGAGTTAACAAAAAGAGACATGCAAAATATGCAGAGCTGGGGGGCGCATGGACTGGATTTGAGAACCGCTGGCATTGTCATTATAATCCATGGTTATGTCCTCACTGGATGCAACAAATACCTCATTTATAACGTTTTTAATGTTTTTGTCTCTGCGCTCCGGGACACACGGCACTGGACAGCTGGCCAATAAGAGAACACCTTGCTTTTCAGAACAATGAGCTTTGTAAAAATCTACACTTTAGAGGAAAAACAATAATGGATAGTATGTGGAAAATAATGTGTTTATCATAAAGCCATTTCATTACATAAAATAATGTTCTTTTTAGCAGCATCATTTGACCCCTTTAAAAGCCCTATTCGGATGACAATTATTTCATATGCTATTTTCAACATTTATCCAAGCCATCCAAATCCAGAATATCTCAGTTTTTTTTCTCCCACCACCCATGTAAAAATCACCAAGGTATTTGTAGTAAATTAGTTGCTGTCTGAATCCATATCACTAGGTTTAAATGTACATTTATTTTTACAGACATCCACATGAGAAAAAAATGACCATCCGAATAGGGCTCAAGTCATAAAGAACCAACAGTGGAGTGATATTCATTGAAAAAGAGGACAGCAGCACATCTCAGTCTTGCAGGAAGTTACCCAATTGACCTGGTGGATGGTGCGTGACAAGATGATGAAATGTAGCAGGTTTAGTGACAGTGGTGGCATTTATTGATAAAATGCAGACTATCCAGTGTTATTTTGTATTTTATGACTTAATTCAAATTCTGTAGAATTTCTGCACCTTGGAGCACTCGTTTCTCTCTTAACTGTGACTCAACTCTCACAGAAGTTGCACAGGAAATCTAAACCTGATTGTAAACCACTTATTTTAAGCAGGCTATGAAGCTCACCGGATAAGAAGTGCCACACATGTTCTCACACTCGTGGCAACAGTCCAAAATCTTCTCACTGAATATAATCACCTTCTTCTTCTTTAGGGTTTATTGGCAGTTGGCAATCAATGAACTGGTGCAATACCACTGGCGCATGGGCAGTCTACAATAGAATGGAATCCAATACGTTGGAATGGAAGCGTGCAATATCTGACATCACGGAAGCTTGCAATTGCATGCAAATGCTTTCCTATGCGTGCTGGTTTCCAGTGTTTCTTTCACTTTTGATTTTGATCATGCTCAGCAGAGCTTGTTCGGAGGTGCATGGCTTGCAGATGCCCCCTCTTGGTCGGATCTGCCATTTAATTTTCTTTGATCCAAATATGATCCACAAATATACTACTGTGAGCCCTATCATTTATTTTCTACAGTGAACACACACACAGAGAGCAGTGGTGCCGCCAGTCCTTATATTTACTGCATGTTTTTCCCCCTATGAGAAATATTTATGTAATGTTACTTGTTTCTGTATTATGGACATATCTTGTGAACATTATTTGCCATGATATAAGAAATGTATCTTGTTTCAGATATATTCACGAAAAACACATTACAACAAATATAGTATAATTCTCTGTATAGAGAAATACGCAGTGCAAGAAGATAATAGGTAGCAAAGGGTAACAAGGTCTCATTTAATTACAGTTAAAGGGTAAGTTCACCCAATTAGCAAAATTATGTCATTAATAACTTACCCTCATGTTGTTCTAAACCCTCCAAAGCTCTCAGTCCCTCCATTGAAGCTGTGTAAACGGTATACTGTCCATGTCCAGAAAGGTAAGAAAAACATAATCAAAGTAGTCCATGTGACATCACAAGGTCAGTTAGAATTTTTTGAAGCATCGAAAATACATTTTGGTACAAAAATAGCAAAAACTACGACTTTATTCAGCATTGTCTTCTCTTCCAGGTCTGTTGTGAGAGAGAGTTCAAAACAAAGCAGTTTGTGATATCTGGTTCGCAAACGAATCATTTGATGTAACCGGATCTTTTTTAACCTGTTCACCAAATCGAACTGAATCGTTTTAAACTGTTCACATATCTAATACGCATTAATCCACAAATGACTTAGGCTGTTAACTTTTTTATAGGGCCGGGACTTTAACGCGTTAATTAAGATTAATTAATTACACAAAAAATAACGCGTTAATTAAGATTAATTAATTACAGAAAAAATTTTCCCGCATTTTTAATAACTTATTTTTGCACCGCGGAACGTTTCTCACTGGATGAGTTTCGGCGGGACCGATAATACTGGAGCACCAACTAGCGTTCGCATATCACCGCAGCACATGATCGAACCTCAAGTATCACCTAAACGCAAAACATATAGCAGCTAGCATGGACTTTACACTTTATGTTGAACTATGTATTATTTTGTTGGTGCAACAGTTTATGTTGAACTCTTTATTGTTTTGGCAAAGGTTTTTGAGTGTTGAACTTAGTATGTTATGGCCTCTGAATTAACAGAGAAATGTTTTCTAATAGTCAGTGTTTCCAATGTTCTGAATGTAATTGACAGTATTGTGTTTTACTTAAAAAACACTTTACAGAAGGTTCCAGCACCTATAAGCTTCCTGAATTTCTGAAATGTACTATTTCTAAATTGTTTCTAAATATGCTATTGCTACACTTCATGGCAAAAATTGCACTTGTCTGCTGAACTTGGGTGAACAAAAATAAACAATATTTTGTTGCTTAAGCTTATGTATTCAGTCATTATTCAATGGTATACTATAAATCCATGTGAAAAAAAATTACTTCTCACTGTTCTCAGGTCAAATATTTATATGCGATTAAAATGCGATTAATTTCGATTAATTAATTACAAAGCCTCTAATTAATTAGATTAATTTTTTTAATCGAGTCCCGGCCCTACTTTTTTAATGTGGCTGACACTCCCTCTGAGTTCAACAGGAATTATGCCACCAAAACCTGTACAACTCATTAGGGGGACAACAGTTGCTAGAACTGCTCTAACCTATACAGAGAGGGAAGATGGTGATGGTCAAATAACAGAAATAAGGAAAAGGTCAAATGAAAATGTCCTAATAGCTTAAGGAAACTAAAAGGAATGATAAAGATAAACAAATTGATTTTATTAAATCTCAGATTTAATTATAATCAACTTAGCTGAATCTGCACCTTCAAGCTAAAATAAATAAATAAATGAAATGGAATCACAGCGAGGTAGAATAAAGTCAAAATAAAAATAACACAAATAGAACCAACAAATGTGAGGAGGGGCAATCCTGGGTCTAAACAGGTTTTAGCACAAACAGGAAGTGAAACCAAGAATGAGAGGGAGAGAGAAAGAGTGAGTAAAAGAGAGAGAGGAGTCTTTTGAAAGTTACACTTTACATCCAAACCTAAGTGTCAGTTAGATGCTGACAGCTAGCAGTTGAGGTAAAGGGCTTAGTTTAGCCTTTATGGCTGCTAAAAGAGTTAGCTGTGTCTACACGCAGTTCTTTGTTTACACAAAGGTCTGTAAAGTGAGTGCTGTTATCAGATTAATCCAGAAGAGTCTGTTCACACTTAAGGGGTTGCATGTTGGTAGGAGACCAATGCAAGCCCACATAACAGTCCAAGCGGAACAGCAATTGATCTGTGCTGTCAGCATGCAAAGGAAACTCACATGTGGTCAGATGAGGTGGACTCAGTCATGACATCACATGCAACTCATTCACAAATCAAAACAGCATGTTCACTTCATAGTGAATTCATAGTTAGCTACGCTAGAATAACACCATTAATTTGACGTAAATGTTTCACATGAGCGGGTCACTATGAATAAAATCATACGTAGCACATAATAAGGCTTTAAATCGGTGAAATTAGGAGCATTGCTCAGATCACCATAACAGTGCTGAGGGTGGGGATTTCTTTGCCCAAGATCCGACTGATTTATTCCGGTACCATTTATATGGGCTGCTAATCTGAGATTTCTGAGAAAAGTCTCACCCTCTACTAACACATAAATTAGTGTTTCTTCGCTAAAATCAGGTTAATTTCTTATTTTACGATTTAAACACATTATAACACTGAAAACGTTCTACTGCTTGTAGGAAGGCACATTCAAGTTATAGTTTTATCTGATTTTAATCAGAAACTGGTGCACGCATGTATAAGAAGTTACTAAAACTTATGAGACAGACGCATAAGACTGATTTCTGGGTCTGCTTGCAAGCAATGTTTAAAATGATGTCACCATTCTAAATTACTGCTCGTACTACATAAAGTAGGTAAACTATTATTTTCCTGGTCATGTGAATGCTGGGATGTTCCTGGCTAGCTTGTCAAGGTCTCTGGGGGTCACATCATGCACTGCTGCTGGGATGCTTGGAAGGTACCACCTCCTCTCTATGGTTGCTGGTGGTATTATGGTTCTGTCTGCTAAGATGTTGAGCAGAAAGTGCTGGCTTGTCCCTCGTAGTTTGGCTCGTCCCTCATAGCAAGCCTGAGGAATTTGCACTGCTGAGCAAGGGTGGGGGAGTAGGGTATCTCTCCCACTGTGGTTCCTTTTGCAGCCTATAAGACTACCTGTGTTCTCTCTGGATAGGTCAAGCTCATCTTGAGTTTTGTACAGCTTTTTCAGATCCTTTCAGGCTGCCTTTCCCAGCTGCTCTTGTTGTTCAGCAGCTTTCAGAGCCTTTTGAAGTCTATTGGTTTCCTCCTGCAACTCCATTCAGCAGGGGTCCTTGTAGGATCTGTGATCTGTTGCTTGAGATACTTTACCTCCTGTTTCAGACTAATCTTGTTGATCTCTCTGTAGTCATAACTCTGGCTTGAGTCATGAGTCAGTAGTACCCTTGTTGTGTAGTTGCTTTCGGCTCTGGTGCAGTAGGTTGTCTGCAGATGCTAAGATACGTTTGGGTCAGGATATGTTTGCTGAAAGGGGCATAAGCAGAGTTATAATTGATGACTTAAAGGGTTAGTTCGCCCAAAAATGAAAATTATTTCATTAATAACTCACCCTTATGCTGTTCCAAACATGTAAGACCTCATTTTATCTTCGGAACACAGTTCAATCAATCAATCAATCACCTTTATTTATATAGTGCTTTAAACAAAATACATTGCGTCAAAGCACTGAACAACATTCATTAGGAAAACAGTGTCTCAATAATGCAAAATTATAGTTAAAGGCAGTTCATCATTGAATTCAGTTATGTCATCTCTGTTCAGTTGAAATAGTGTCTGTTTTTATTTGCAATCAAGTCAATGATATCGCTGTAGATGAAGTGACCCCAACTAAGCAAGCCAGAGGCGACAGCGGCAAGGAACCGAAACTCCATCGGTGACAGAATGGAGAAAAAAACCTTGGGAGAAACCAGGCTCAGTTGGGGGGTCAGTTCTCCTCTGACCAGACGAAAACCAGTAGTTCAATTCCAGGCTGCAGCAAAGTCAGATTGTGCAGAAGAATCATCTGTTTCCTGTGGTCTTGTCCTGGTGCTCCTCTGAGACAAGGTCTTTACAGGGGATCTGTATCTGGGCTCTAGTTGTCCTGGTCTCCGCTGTCTTTCAGGGCAGTAGAGGTCCTTTCTAGGTGCTGATCCACCATCTGGTCTAGACACGTACTGGATCCGGGCGACTGCAGTGACCCTCTGATCTGGATACAGACTGGATCTCATGGCCACGGTGACCTCGGAACAAGAGAGAAACAGACAAATATTAGCGTAGATGCCATTCTTCTAATGATGTAGAAAGTACGGTGTTATGTGAAGTGTTTCCGGTTCCGGTTTACCTAATTAATGCAGCCTAAAAATCCTTTAACGGATTTGGATATTAAAAGCATATTAGTATGTTATGTGTATGCCAGGTTAAAGAGATGGGTCTTTAATCTAGATTTAAACTGCAAGAGTGTGTCTGCCTCCCGAACAATGTTAGGTAGGTTATTCCAGAGTTTAGGCGCCAAATAGGAAAAGGATCTGCCGCCCGCAGTTGATTTTGATATTCTAGGTATTATCAAATTGCCTGAGTTTTGAGAACGTAGCGGACGTAGAGGAGTATAATGTAAAAGGAGCTCATTCAAATACTGAGGTGCTAAACCATTCAGGGCTTTATAAGTAATAAGCAATATTTTAAAATCTATACGATGTTTGATAGGGAGCCAGTGCAGTGTGGACAGGACCGGGCTAATATGGTCATACTTCCTGGTTCTAGTAAGAACTCTTGCTGCTGCATTTTGGACTAGCTGTAGTTTGTTTACCAAGCGTGCAGAACAACCACCCAATAAAGCATTACAATAGTCTAACCTTGAAGTCATAAATGCATGGATTAACATTTCTGCATTTGACATTGAGAGCATAGGCCGTAATTTAGATATATTTTTGAGATGGAAAAATGCAGTTTTACAAATGCTAGAAACGTGGCTTTCTAAGGAAAGATTGCGATCAAGTAGCACACCTAGGTTCCTAACTGATGACGAAGAATTGACAGAGCAACCATCAAGTCTTAGACAGTGTTCTAGTTTATTATAAGCAGAGTTTTTAGGCCCTATGATTAACACCTCTGTTTTTTCTGAATTTAGCAGTAAGAAGTTACTCGTCATCCAATTTTTTATATCGACTATGCATTCCATTAGTTTTTCAAATTGGTGTGTTTCACCAGGCTGCGAGGAAATATAGAGCTGCGTATCATCAGCATAACAGTGAAAACTAACACCATGTTTCCTGATGATATCTCCCAAGGGTAACATATAAAGCGTGAAGAGTAGCGGCCCTAGTACTGAGCCTTGAGGTACTCCATACTGCACTTGTGATCGATATGATACATCTTCATTCACTGCTACGAACTGATGGCGGTCATATAAGTACGATTTAAACCATGCTAATGCACTTCCACTGATGCCAACAAAGTGTTCAAGTCTATGCAAAAGAATGTTGTGGTCAATTGTGTCAAACGCAGCACTAAGATCCAATAAAACTAATAGAGAGATACACCCACGATCAGATGATAAGAGCAGATCATTTGTAACTCTAAGGAGAGCAGTCTCAGTACCATGATACGGTCTAAATCCTGACTGGAAATTCTCACATATACCATTATTCTCTAAGAAGGAATATAATTGTGAGGATACCACCTTTTCTAGTATCTTGGACAGAAAAGGGAGATTCGAGATTGGTCTATAATTAACAAGTTCTCTGGGGTCAAGTTGTGGCTTTTTTATGAGAGGCTTAATAACAGCCAGTTTGAAGGTTTTGGGGACATATCCTAATGACAATGAGGAATTAATAATAGTCAGAAGAGGACCTATGACTTCTGGAAGCACCTCTTTTAGGAGCTTAGATGGTATAGGGTCTAACATACATGTTGTTGGTTTAGATGATTTAACAAGTTTATACAATTCTTCCTCTCCTATAGTAGAGAATGAGTGGAACTGTTCCTCAGGGGGTCTATAGTGCACTGTCTGATATGATACGGTAGCTGACGGCTGAATGGTTGCAATTTTATCTCTAATAGTATCGATTTTAGAAGTAAAGTAGTTCATAAAGTCATTACTGTTGTGGTGTTGGGAAATGTCAACACTTGTTGAGGCTTTATTTTTCGTTAATTTAGCCACTGTATTGAATAAATACCTGGGGTTATGTTTGTTTTCTTCTAAAAGAGAAGAAAAGTAATCAGATCTAGCAGTTTTTAATGCTTTTCTATAGGATATGCTACTTTCCCGCCAAGCAATACGAAATACCTCTAGTTTTGTTTTCCTCCAGCTGCGCTCCATTTTTCGGGCTGCTCTCTTTAGGGTGCGAGTATGCTCATTATACCATGGTGTCAAACTGTTTTCCTTAACCTTCCTTAAGCGTAAAGGAGCAACTGTATTTAAAGTGCTAGAAAAGAGAGAGTCCATAGTTTCTGTTACATCATCAAGTTGTTCTGAGGTTTTGGATGTGCTAAGAAATTCGGATACATCAGGAAGATAACTTAAAAAGCAGTCTTTTGTGGTAGAAGTGATGGTTCTTCGATACTTGTAACAAGAAGTAGAATTTACAATTTTGGCTATATGAAGTTTACACAGAACTAAATAATGATCTGAGATATCATCACTTGGCTGAATAATTTCAACACTATCAACATCAATTCCATGTGACAGTATTAAATCTAGAGTATGATTTCGACAATGAGTAGGTCCTGAAACATGTTGTCTAACACCAATAGAGTTCAGAATGTCTATAAATGCTGATCCCAATGCATCTTTTTCATTATCGACATGGATATTAAAATCACCAACTATTAAGACTTTATCTGCAGCCAGAACTAACTCGGATGTAAAATCACCAAACTCTTTAATAAAGTCTGTATGGTGCCCTGGTGGCCTGTATACAGTAGAGTTGAAGATATTTTAGATTTAGTCCGAAAGCTCTCAGTCCCTCCATTGAAGCTGTGTGTACGGTATACTGTCCATGTCCAGAAAGGTAAGAAAAACATCATCAAAGTAGTCCATGTGACATCAGAGGGTCAGTTGGAATTTTTTGAAGCATCGAAAATACATTTTGGTCCAAAAATAGCAAAAACTACGAGCAGTTCAGTCAGTGTACTGTTTGAGTGCATGCATTACTCCGGGATATTGGTTTGTTTGAACTCAGATGGAGTGTCAGCCACATTAAAAATGTTAACACCTTAAGTAATTTGTGGATTAATGCGTATTAGAGATGTGAACCGTTTAAAACGTTTCAGTTCGATTTGGTGAACTGAATGATTCGTTCGCGAACCGGATATCCAGACTGCTTTGATTTGAACTCTTTCTCACAACAGACATGGAAGAGAAGACGATGCTGAATAAAGTCGTCGTTTTTGCTATTTTTGGACCAAAATGTATTTTTGATGCTTCAAAAAATTCCAATGGACCCTCTGATGTCACATGGACTACTTTGATGATGTTTTTCTTACCTTTCTGGACATGGACAGTATACCGTACACACACTTTCAATGGAGGGACTGAGAGCTCTCGGACTAAATCTAAAATATCTTAAACTGTGTTCCGGAGATAAAAGGAGGTCTAACATGTTTGGAACAGCATAAGGGTGAGTTATTAATGACATAATTTTCATTTTTGGTCGAACTAACCCTTTAAGACTGTTCTTATTGTTACATTATCACTCAGAACTTAACTGATAGTTCAGAACAGGCTCGATCTCTGAGGAAGTGCAGTAGAGGAAGGAAAAGGAAGAGGAAAGCATTCCTATTCAGATCATGCTTATTACTTGGTGCTCAGGACTATAATTATAAATTCAAATTATTTCACACTGCATACACTCGATGGGCCCTATCTTGCACCCAACGCAATTGACTTTGTACACCGATGCATGTGTCATTCCTATTTTGCACCCGCGCAAAGCGCGCTTTTCCCTCCACAGAAGCATGTCGCTAAACTAGTGAATGAACTTGCACTCCCTGGGCAGTTCAGCGCAAAAAAGGAGGCATGTTCCGGCGCAAACAATCCCTGGTGCTATTTTGCTGTTCCATTAAACAATTGCGCCACTGACCAGAAAAAACCTAGTCTAAAGTCAGTGGCGCGTTGCGCGTTGTTCATTATGCTATTTTAAGGGCGCATGCTTGACCATAATGTATAGCGTGCACAACGCGCATACACTTTGCTCATGTAATCTACACAGATGCAACAGTTATTTTTGCAAATCATAAATTGTTACACTAAAAAAATATTAACAAATGAGATGACGAAAATCATTGTGGTGTGCCACGAAGATGTGAAAAAAAATAGGCATAAATCTAGCTTACAAATTATTCAGGCTAATTATTCTCCCATCGCCATTACAAATTATTCAGGCTAATTATTCTCCCATCCCCATACAACACAACTTCTCTGTCTTTCACTGCTCTTACAAGAACATCAGTCTCCTCGGCTGTGAACCGCTCCTAGCGTGCGCCTGGTAAATACGCCATAATAATAGCAATCCATAATGGAACTTGCGCACCTGCTTTTAAAGGGAATGTTGGATGACACTCTGATTGACGCTTTGACACTTGCGTTTCAGATCGTTAAAATAGGGCCCATGATGTATTTAAAAGCTTTAAGTAAAGAATGTTAACCCCTAATTGTTAAAGCTATTCGGTAACTTAGCCTAAGATTAAACAATGCTAAGTCATGTTAGCACAGCCATTTAAGGTGGTCTGTTTACAACATGGCGTACAACATTCAAACAGTTTAGTGTCTGCCTATTTCAAAGAAGTTGCCCACAGTTTTGGTGTGTTCAGTCCTTTAAGACTTGTTGAATTAAATTAGCACTTCTGTGAGTGCTTCTCTAATTTCATTACTTGTTCTATAAACTTCATGTACTTGTTTAAAGAATAACACAACAGGTTTGTTAAAGCCAGTTCAAACATATATGCAGTTATGTGTGTCTCACACATGTATACTGAAGTACAATATTACACTTTTAGTTTTGAAGTACAGTATTACACTGTTAGTTTCACTCAGCGAGCGCCCCTTTTCTTCCCCGGAATATCAAGCACACACACTTTTAGGCTGACAGTGTTTTAAGCTCACAATCTTTGTTTTATTATGCCCGCATTCTCCACTATTAATGTAATGCATCAGCTCAAATGGGAAATATGAATAATCAATGAATAATCAATCATAACTATTTATGAGTAGTTATAAATATTTAGATCCGCTGTATTTACTTGACCTCTCAGTGTTGTTGGGGCAAAATTAAATCAACTCTTATCAGCATAAGAGAAAGGCTCACTCTCAGTTATAAATAAAAATAAAGATTTTATTATTTGCAAAGAAGGTCAGACAGTCATACAGTAACACAAGTTCCTGCAGAGTGCGGCAAGAGGGGAGGGCAGTCCTCCGCCTTATATCCCCTTGCTGCATCAAGGTTACAAAAAGTCTTTAACAACTGTACTTTTCCATGGAAAAAATAAAACACACTCTTCTGTGAGCTGTTCCTCACACATTTAGGACTTAAAGTAGGTGACCCCCCCCAGGTCATCTTCAGGCATTGTCCCCCCTTTCTATGGCCCAATGACCCTCTCAGGTCATTCTCAGACATCTGTTACCCCCCAGGTGTCACCCTTCTGCACCCACATGGCTTCGTGAACCACCTGCTTGCCATTACTATTAGGCCCTAAACCCATCTCACGGTGTCCATACAGCAATTCTAATAAAACACACGCATATATGGGCATGCAGAAGCAATGTAAATGAATTATTCCACAGTGTCAACTGTCTGTCAATTCTAAGAATGTTAATTTCCTGGTTAAGCATGTAGCAAAAATTTGCATGATTAGGGACTTCAGTTATGAGCATACAATGAACAAACTCAAGTGTGATAAGAGTGAGACTTTATTAACTACATAAACACTTAAACTAATCTAACACACACACACATGCATACAGTTGGCATAAGAAAAAATGCTAAAGCTTAAGCAGTAAAAAAAAAAAAAAATATGGAGCTATGGTACAATTTGGTATTCAGCAGCTCTACAGCCTGAAGGAAACACCAGTTTCTTAAAAGGTGAATATGATACTTAATGTATCAATTAATAAGACTAAGTTTGATACTTGCAAGTCTCGCCTGTTTGATAAAGAGTCCTGTTGCACTTTGTGTTACAAGTTGGGTAGTGCTAAACGAAAGGCTAAAGAACTAGAGGAGGATGTTGATCAAAATGAGGAGTTTACTAGAAAACGAAGGAGGTTACAGACTATATACAGCACAAACATTAACTTCAGTATACATAGATGCACATTCAGTTACAAATACATTCAAATAGTGTTAATACAATCACAGACCAGGGAGAACTGAACAGACCGGGTATTTAAACACACAGGAGGTAATGAGGGAACTGGAGACAGGTGGGGAATAATCAATTAACCAAAACAAGAAAAGGAAGGTGACCAAATAAGGGAACAGAAAGTTCATAAATGTAACAGTTCACCACCTCCCGGAAAGGTGCATCCTCACATCGCTAGAGGAATACCAGCGGAGGGAGGGTGGGGGTTCTGGAGGCGGGCAAGGAGCAGGTGAAGAGGGAGCATAGAGGTAGGGACCAGGGCGGAGTGGATGGAGGGAGGAGCCAGGAGCAGGAGGAGCCAGATGGTCCTCCAGAGACCAGCCAGGATGGAGATCCATGGTGGAGTCGACGGGGGGAGGAGCCATGGTGGAGAATGGGCCGACGACACCAGGGGGCCGACAGGCGGAGACTGCACCGGTGGGTGAGGAACCCAAGTTGGAGCAGCACAGCCGCAGAGCCAGGGTGACGTCGAGGATCCAGAGGGCCTAAGTGACGTCGAGGATCCAGAGGGCCTAAGTGGAGCAGAGGGCTCAGGCGACCAAGGCAGAGAAGAACTGGAAGACCGCTGTGGAGCCGGAGTGACTGAGGATGGAGGTGGAACCAGAGGGAAGGAGGAGCCCGACAGAGCCGGAGGGATGGAGTGATGAGGTGAAGCCAGAGGAATGGAGTCCCGAGGCGGCGGATGGTCGACGACTGACCAAGGTGGAGCCAGAGGGACGAGGGAGCCCGGTGGAGCATGTGGGATGCCAGGCCATGGTGGAGACGAGGGAGCTAAGAGCCAAGGCGGAGCCACTGGGTCGAAGGACCGAGGAGGAGTCCAGGGCTCGGAGGCTCGGAGGCTGGAGGTCCTTAACACGCCAAGGCGGAGCTGGGTACTGGCAGTCCAGCGGTGAACCATCGCGCCCAGATGGCGCGGACTGAGGGTGAGCTGCGGGACAGACTGGCACCAGCAGAGATGACGTCGAGGAACTGGCTAGTCTAGGAGGAGGAGAGAGAGGAAGGATGGGAGGAAACAAAGGAGGATCTGGGCTGGACGGAACCAGCGGAAGTGGAGCAGGGGAACTGGCAGGTCTAGGAGGAGGTGGGAGAGGGAGGCTGGGAGGGAATACAGGAGACACAGGAAATTCACGGCTGGGCAGAACCAGCGGAGACACAGGAAATTCAGAGCTCGGCGGAACCGGCGGAGACACAGGAAATTCAGAGCTGGGCGGAACCAGTGGAGAAACAGAAAATTCAGAGCTGGGCGGAACCAGCGGAGACACAGGAGATTCAGAGTTGGGCGGAACCAGTAGAGACACAGGAAACTCAGGGCTGGGCGGAACCAGGCGGCAAGGAACTCGACCAGAAGTTGAAGTCGGGTGGGGGCTGCCATCTTTTAGCAGAACTTCACTTGTGTTAGCATTCCCATTGACTCCCATTCATTTTGGCGTCACTTTGACAGCGAATAACTTTACATCTGAGGCGTTTAAAGACTCCGTTTGTCCATTATTTATTTCTAAAGATACACGACAATGTATAAAGGACTCCATTACCTTCTATGTTACATTATGGCCCCGTATAAACAGTTTTTGTAAAAAATAGGCTAACGATTGCGTCATAACCACTGGACTCTCTGTTGCATTACCGTACAGACAGGAGGAGAAGCTCGCAGGCAATTAACTTAATATGGCGTACTGGAGTTACATTTTAAAATACTATACAAAATAATTAATCAGAATACTTCTGCTCACTCACGCCAAAGAACTCCCCGCTCAAGCTCGCCGTCTCTGCAAGATTAATGATGGCAGTTTGCACGCACAGCCACTTAGAAGATTTACATCTGTCAGACAGGTTGCTGACATCCTCAAGCTTCGTTTGAGTCTGCGCGTCAGAAACGGAAGTGCTAAAAAACGATAAAAATGGGCTTCACTTGTCTCAATCGAGTTCCAATGGGGTCGCTGTGTCCATTTCTTTTACTGTCTATGGGCGGAACCAGCGGAGAAACAGAAAACTCAGGGCTGGGCGGAACCAGCGGAGAAACAGAAAATTCAGGGCTGGGCGGAACCAGCAGAGAAACAGAAAATTCAGGGCTGGGCGGAACCAGCAGAGAAACAGGAAATTCAGGGCTGGGCGAAACCAGCAGAGAAACAGAAAATTCAGGGCTGGGCGGAACCAGCGGAAATGGAGCATAGGAACTGACTGGAGGAGGTAGGAGTAGGAGACTGAGAGGGTATAAAGGGGGATCAGGGCTGGACGGAACCAGCAGAAAAACAGGGGATTCAGGAATTACCTCCATAGACCAGTCCATTAGATCCATAAGTTGCTCCATATTTCCCGAGACCGAATACAGCTCACCCTCAGTCGCGGGCGTGTGGGAAGGGCTTTCCTCCACGCCCTCGATCTCCACTAAGACTCAAACAATGCACGGTGTTGCCAGCTCACACACCTGGTCAGTCACGCTCTCGAGGTCCTGCACCCTGTCGTGATTGGCTCAGGCTCTGCGGAAATTTGAAAAATAATCCACAGTGATGAGATCGTGAGTCACGATTGTTGAATACAAACAGATCTGTGCCCACCTTGGACCATGGTCTTTCAGGCAGTTTGTGTTGGAAAAGAGACTCTTTCTGTTGTTTTGTTTCCAGGGATCTACACATCTCACACTTTTCAATGTATCTCTTTATCTGTGCACTCATTCCAGGGCAATGGAGGCATTCCCTTGCTCTCCTCAAGCATCCTTCAATACCAAGGTGTGCAGAGTGAATTCGGTGTATCATGTCGTTTCTGAGTGCATCTGGTATCACAGTTCTTTTACCTTTAAACACAATACCATCCTGCACAGATACCTCATCCTGGATTGAGTAGTAGTGAGCTATTTTTTTTGGTATGATTCTCTTCTTCGTTGGCCATCCTTCTTTTATTATCTTTATCAGTATCTGGAGTGTCTCATTTGCTGCTGTCTCATCTCTGATTACTTTGAGTCTCTCTTCAGATATTGGGAGATACTGAATCATGTTAAAACTTTCTATCTCTTTCTCTACTGATCCTTCCTGTGCAGTGTCCTCCAGGTACGCCGGAATCTGCTAACAGCAGCTCTTTTCCTGGAACAAAGTTAATGATAAAATCATATTTCTGGAGTCTCATTAACATCCTTTGAAGTCTCTTGGGTGCATGCAGCAATGATTTCTTAACAATACTCTCAAGAGGCTTGTGGTCCAACTGCACGAACACTTTCCGTCCATATGTGTATTGATGGAATTTCTCCATGCCGTACACTATGGCTAGGCACTCTTTTTCTATTTGGGCATAACTCTGTTCAGTCAGTGATAATGCGTGGCTACCAAAAGCAACAAGCTCTCCACTCTGCAACAATGCCACACCCAGGCCTGTCTCAGATGCATTACACTGTAGGACTAACTGTTCTTTGAGGCTGTAGTAACGCAGTACAAGTGCCCTGGTTATGATGTCTTTTATACTCTGGAATGCTTGATCGTGCACCTCAGACAAGTCCCACAAACTATCCTTTTGTGTCAGCTGCCTGAGCACTTCACAGTGATCTGAAAGATGTCTGCAAAATCTAGACAGATAATTCACCATGCCTAGAATTCTCTGTACCCCTTTCACATCAGTTGGTCTTGGCATCTCATTAACATTTACATTTACATTTATTCATTTAGCAGATGCTTTTATCCAAAGCGACTTACAAATGAGGACAGTGGAAGCTATAAAAAACAACAAAAAGAGCAATGATATATAAGTGCTATAACAAGTCTCAGTTAGGTTAACACAGTACACGCGTAGCATGAGCTTTTAAATAATATAATAAATAAGGAAACAGAATGAAAAAGAATAGAGCAAGCTAGTGTTAGAGGTCTTTACACACAAACACACACCCACACACACACACAAAACACACACACACTGGAGAAATGGCTTGAAGGAGATGAGATGGAATAGAATCAAGCGGGCAAGTAGTAGGGTGATTAGAAAGGATGAGTTTGGAGACTTCTGCAACATAGAGAGTGAAGAGAAAGATGTAAATGAGTGAATGTTTTCAGGTGATATGAGCTTGACTGATTGTGGTGTGGAAAATTGTGCACTGACGTGTTTAATTGTATTGATGAAAAATTTGGCAAAGTCGTCAGCTATTAGAGATGAAGCGGGGGGGGGGGGGACAAAGAGCTAGACAAATTGTTAATTTTGTTATGGTAGTATGTCATTTTAGCGGTGGAGACATTAGCAGAGAAGGAAGACTGATACACATAAAGGTCAGTAGTATTTTTGGATTTGGGCCACACCCTTTCAGCCGCTCTTAGCTTAGAACAGTGTTCGCATAGAACATCAGATAACCAAGGGGCAGGAGGGGTGTTACAAGCATAGCCTGGAAGATAAGGGGCAAACAGTGTCTAGACAAGATGTAAGAGTGGAGCAGAAAGTATCAGTAGCACTGTTAGTATCAAAAGATTCTAACAGTTTAGGGGAAGGAAGTGAAATTGAAACCATTGCAGATAGCCAGGATGGTGAAAGTGTGCATAGGTTACATCGAAAGATGACATGTGGAAGGGTTAGTGATGTGTCAGGGACCATTTTGAGGTTAAGAGTAAGGAGGAAGTGATCCAACATGTGCAGTGGAGTAACCAGAACATGATCAGTAGAGCAGTGTCACAAATAAAAAAGGTCCATTTGGTTGCCGGATTTTTGAGTAGCAGTAGCTGACACCAGTAGTTAGCAGTGGTTGAGATCAAAAGAGGCAAGCAGAGTGTGGAAATCAGTATACAGAGTTTTATCTAGGTGGATGTTGAAATCTCCAAGCATAACTAGGAGAGTACCATCCTCAGGAAAGGTTGAGAGCAACACTTCTAAGTCATCCAAAAATTTACCTAGCGGTCCTGTGGGTCGATAGAAAACTACAAAATGTATTTTAAGAGGGTAGGTAAAGGTAACAGTAGCTGAATGAGATTCAAAGGAGCTGTTGATACCCAAAGATGGTAAAGGATTAAATTTCCAATCATTAGAGATGAGCAGACCAGTACCTCCACTTCTTCCAAATGGGGTGAGGGGGAAATGAGAAATTATTGGAGAGTCCTGCATTGTAGCAGTGTCCTCTGGTTTGATCCAGGTCCCTTTTAGGGCCGTGAGATTAAGCTTTGAATGACTAATAATAGAAGTAATGAAATTGGCTTTGTTTACAGCAGACTGGCTATTCCAGACACCAATAGAAAAAAAAGGAGTGTATTAGCAGATATAGGCAAAGTGCGCAGTTTGTTAATATTGTGCTGCCTACATTGTGTGATGTGTGGGTTGCGAGTGGTAGTGATAGTAGTGATCTGGAAAAACATAGTATTTATGTTTATGGCCCGTACTTTCTCTGGATCTACTTTTAGACCTTCAGATGTGAGCAGATGTACAATACATGGTAATTCACTTTTCCTGAGTCTGAATTTGTCTTTGTTCAGCTTGATATTTCTGTCTTTGCATCTCTCAAGGAACAATATCAGTTTTTTATCATGGTCTATTCTTTGACATTTCTAGTGTTTCACCTTCCCTAGTTATTAGCATGTCATGCGATTATGTGTATGCCTTGAAGTCCTTCTATTGCCTGTGTAGCAGTACGATCTGCCCTCCCCTGATGTCATCTAGTAAATTGAGGGCGTGTCTGGTTAGGGTTGTTTACCTGCCTATAAAATCGTTTCCGTTTGTGCTATGCGTGTGCGTTCGTCCGGTGTAAGCGAGCGAGCCATCGTACTTCCGGGCTCTTGTGTGCATGGTGACGAGGTGGACTGAGGAGCTTTTCGGGAAGTCCTTTAACCGCGGTCCGTTATTGAGACAGTCGTTTTGTACAGTTACATCTGTGCTTCGTGAGTCGCAGTACAGGTATGTGTGACGCAATTTTATTATCAATTTTAAATAAGTTTTCATGGTCGGCTGATTAAAGTAAAGTGTGTTTTCCTTATTTAAGGTGCAGGTCAATGTGCAAGGGACGTCGCAGTGGGCTGCTGTAGTGAGCTTGTCGTTTGCTGTGTGGCTTTTCTGCACTGTGCATCGTTTAATAGTTTTGATGTTTCGCCGACTAACTGTTACCTGTTCTATCTAACTACGGCTGCTTCACGCTGTGTCTAATTTGTTTGCTTCGCTTTGCTCAGCTGCGCATCTCATTCCATACATTTGGTCTTTGGAACTGCGTTCTTCCATCTGCTTTCATGCGGCTGTATTTACAGCGGATTGATATTGACGTTAATATAACGTTGTTGGGTGACGACTGCGTATTGCTGCATCAACTGAGAACTTGCAGGATCAGCTGGTCCGCCGTCTGGACTCGGGGTATGGCGTTTATTTCCCACCAGTACTGTGAGTAACTGATTGAAACGTGGTGTGCAACAGGGTAATTGCTACCTAACTGTCACTAGCATTGTTTTCTTTTGTCTGGGGTTATTGTGTTTGATGTAATTGTTTATTTTGTATTATTCTCCTTTGTTTATTATAATCTTTCATGATTTTGTTTTTTTAGTTTTAGTTTTTTTTGTTATTTGTTTGACTTTGTAGTACGTCTTTTGGTTTTTGATCAATCCAGTGAATTTATTATATTATTGTTCCTTTTTGTGTACCTGTGCTCGGTGGTTCTTTGTACCGGCGTTCTGCTTCTTTCTGCCTTCTGGTAACCCAGTAGCTGGGCCACTTTATGGAACCAGTAGTTTTGGATGTGACTGTTGAGAACCAGGTTGCTGTATGTGATGCTTGTTTCAATTTATGTGTTTTTAAACTGTGATTCTGTTTTTTTTTTCCTTCAGGAGTGGGGTGGCTGCCGGCCGCAGTGTAGCCTCTTGTGGTGGTGGGCCCTTACCTATTTGCAGTGATCACATTGAAGTGTGCTGTGCCTTGGTGTGTGTGTGTGTGCCCGTGTGAGTGCTATCTCCTCTGCTCAAAGGACGCCAGGCCTTCCCCCTCCTTGAAGTGGGACGTTTTGTGTGTTTCTAATTATTTGATATAGTGAATAAAATTTGAATCTATTTTAAATAAAGTTGTAATAAAGTTAAATAAAGTTGCGTAGTCGGCAGGGTCTTTCGACTGGTTATCAGATTCAGACTTTGAGGGGAGTTGTTTTTTATTTTTATTTTTTTTATTTTTTTCTCCTTTTGCAGTATCCTTGTGGCAGAGTAGTGGTTGGTGAGTACCTTTTGTGGCACGCCATGGATAGTGAAGTGCAGGAGATGCGGGATTTGATAGCCCAATTACGGATAGATAATGAGAGGTTGCGACAGGAGCGTGTGGCAGTTGAGGTTCCCGATCCTGGCGCACCTTCTGTTGGTGCAGCATGCCCATCTACACCACGATCAGCTGATGTAAGTGCTGGTACAGTTGAAAGATTTGTATTTATTCCGAGGGACCGACGCTGCCCAAATTTTAATGGCAGGTCTGGTATCAGTATCGACGATTGGCTTGAGGAGGCCCAAGCATGTATGTGAGTTTGGAATATGACCTCTGTGGAGCAGGCGTTTTTCTTGTATGATCATCTTGACAGAGAGGCCCGCAACGAGATTAAATACCGTTCTAGTGCTGAGAAAAGCAATCCAGATAAAATTATTGCAGCACTGCGTGAGGTGTATGGTTGTGCTGAGTCATACATCGCACTGCAAGAAGCATTTTTCTCTCGCCGGCAGCACGAAGGAGAAACATTATTGGAGTTCTCCTTGGTGTTATTGAGTTTGTTTGAGAAGGTAAAAAGCCAATCGCCACGCAAAGTTTTAAATGGTGACTTAATTGTGAGGGATCAATTTGTTGAATGTGTGTCGGATAATGCACTTCGTCGAGAATTAAAACAATTAATATGTCGTCAGAGTCCTGAGATAGGTTGTGCTCAAGGGAGGCGTACATCTGAGTTAAGCGAGCTAAGAGAAATGCTGCATCGGCAGCAACAGCAGCTAGATTTACTTACGCAAACTATCGCCCGGAATCAGACTACCTTTTCCCATGGTCGTACTCCTCGTCCAGCTCAATTGATCTGTCGACGTTGTCAGCAACCGGGTCATTTTGCACGGGAGTGCGATGGTTCTATGGTGTCAACAATCACTGATACTTGTTTCCGGTTGAGGTTTGAGCCATGGGGCCAGGATCGGTTGCAATCCTGTCACTGGCTGCAGCTCCGAGCAGCGAACGGATTGGAAATTCCGTATATTGGGTATCTTGAATTGGATATTGAACTGTGTGGTAATAAAATCCCTAAATGTGGAGTGTTAGTGGTCTGTGATCCTCCGGGCAGTGGCATAGATACTCCCGGTATTTTAGGCATGAATGTGCTTAGCCGCTGTTATCGAGAGTTGTTTGGTCGTCACGGTTCCGCTTTATTTGAGCTGCCAAGTTTAGCCGAGGATACAAATATGACCCAGGTACTTCAAAATTGTCAACAATTCGTTCATGCTACTGACCGTAAGAATAATGTAAAGGTAAGGGGGCGCAGGGTGTGTCGCATTTCTGGCGGTACTTTGACATTTGTTACAGCTACCTGCTCCTCCTTGCTTGCAGGTAAGACCGTGTTGTTTGAGCCCATTGAGACTGGTTTGCCCGTGGGATTATTGGCCTCGCCTTTGTTAGTACCGGTGGAAGGGGGTACTGTTTTGGTCCCTGTCATAAATGTCGGTACCGTTGACATAGTGCTGTATCCTACTACAGTGGTAGGAACGTTAAGGGAGGTATATCTAGTGGGGTTACCAAATGGACTGACCGAAGTCGCCACTGTGACTGCACGGGTAGCCTCTGGTGACGTGTCGGATATATTAGAGCAGATCGAGTCGGTTTATTTGTTAGGATTGTCAGCCGAGGAACAGAAGCAGGTTAGGGCTCTCCTTTGGGAGTATCAAAGTGTGTTTTCGACACACGAAGGAGATCTGGGTTGCACCAACCTGCTTTCCCACGAGATCCCCTTAACCAATGACATTCCAGTTCGGCAGCGGTATCGACGTATCCCACCGTCCGAGTATGAAGTGGTCAAGAACCATATCAGTCAGTTGTTAGACGCACAAATTATCTGGGAGAGTTGCAGCCCATATGCCTCCCCCGTCGTGTTAGTTAAAAAGAAGGACGGTAGTTTACGCATGTGTGTAGACTACCGTCAACTCAATTCTAAAATGCGCAAGGATGCGTTTCCGTTACCTCGGATTGAGGAGACATTGGATTCACTGACAGGTGCCCACTGGTTTTCTACGTTAGATCTAGCTAGTGGGTATTGTAGCAGAAATGAGTCGAATCAGACAAATCAAAGAGTCTATCAGAGCTGTGTGCATTGAAACGAGAGCCGAATTCCTCAGGAAGTCATAAATCAGTTCTAGTGCCACAAGAACCAAGCAAGATAACCAACCAACCAACTTGTTCACACAACAGCTTTCAACATTAACACCAATATAACAATTATTGACAATTTTAATTCGAAGAAGAGATTGTCAAATTTATTGTTCGTGATTGGAATGCAACGCTGGACATCACATGTAAACCCAGGAGATCAAGTTAAATACTTGCATTGACTCCCCCCCCAGCCAGTGAAACCAGACTGAAATTCCTAAGGGGGGAAGGGCTTTAAACCTTTGTCTTCACAGAAAAGTCCCTTTGCCAGAGAATGGCAAAGAAACTTCTTTTTATACATTATGTATGGACCAGAATGAACTCAAAAAGACTTGTAAATGAATCGTTCCATTGCTTGCTTCCAATGCCATTCCATATTCATTTATGTGTAACCCACACATTTGACTATTATGTATAATCACTTATTGTGTATGTCTTTTTATAACTATAGGATACATAGTCATGTCTAGTATTGACATAATCGAATTTTCTTGCTTGATATTGTCCTGACAATCATTTATTTGTAAAATATATCATAATCATGTTATAGGAATCATGTCCAAAATTAGACCCTGTGAGGCAAGAACCACATGCTTGGTAAGATAAACAAATGATTTATGATACCCAAGACTCAAGACCATATCTGATTGGTCAAGGCAACATTTGAGGGGTGGCCAACAAGGAAGTTTTAAATACTTTGGACCCCATGAAATTTTGCTTTTAGTTCTAGTCTAGCTGCTGCTATTAGCCATGTCGGCTTTTAGTTCTAGCATTGCTTGTGCTATCAGTCATGCCTTGCTTTTAGTCTGCTTTTAGTCCCTAGCTGCTGCTATTAGCCACGTCGGCTTTTAGTTCCAGCCTTGCTCGTGCTATCAGTCATGCCTGCTCTTAGCTTTTAGCTTGTAGCTTTAGCTTGTAGCATCTAGCCATGCGGTTAGTCATCATTGTTCTTTGAGCGCGGTTCCAGCGTGCCTGCCTGCTGCTACTATGCCACGATGAGAAAGAAAACAACCTAGTCTCGTCAAAATTTATTTCTTTTCTTTTCCGTTTGAGAGTTTCGTGTTCTGAGTTAAGTTTTGTAATGTCCATTCAACTTCAACCAGCGAACACGACTCTGCACTTTCAGCCAACGCCCAAGCACGGGCTCCCCAAGACGTCACTTCAGCCACTACTGAACTTCCAGCCAATCAGCGACACCGGGATACCCCTTTCAACTGGAGTCCCTTTCACAGCAAACGAAGGCAACGTATTCCCAGATATTTGTTGTGCTGGTGTAAATGAATCGTTCCATTGCTTGCTTCCAATGCCATTCCATATTCATTTATGTGTAACCCACACATTTGACTATTATGTATAATCACTTATTGTGTATGTCTTTTTATAACTATAGGATACATAGTCATGTCTAGTATTGACATAATCAAATTTTCTTGCTTGATATTGTCCTGACAATCATTTATTTGTAAAATATATCATAATCATGTTATAGGAATCATGTCCAAAATTAGACCCTGTGAGGCAAGAACCACATGCTTGGTAAGATAAACAAATGATTTATGATACCCAAGACTCAAGACCATATCTGATTGGTCAAGGCAACATTTGAGGGGTGGCCAACAAGGAAGTTTTAAATACTTTGGACCCCATGAAATTTTGCTTTTAGTTCTAGTCTAGCTGCTGCTATTAGCCATGTCGGCTTTTAGTTCTAGCATTGCTTGTGCTATCAGTCATGCCTTGCTTTTAGTCTGCTTTTAGTCCCTAGCTGCTGCTATTAGCCACGTCGGCTTTTAGTTCCAGCCTTGCTCGTGCTATCAGTCATGCCTGCTCTTAGCTTTTAGCTTGTAGCTTTAGCTTGTAGCATCTAGCCATGCGGTTAGTCATCATTGTTCTTTGAGCGCGGTTCCAGCGTGCCTGCCTGCTGCTACTATGCCACGATGAGAAAGAAAACAACCTAGTCTCATCAAAATTTATTTCTTTTCTTTTCCGTTTGAGAGTTTCGTGTTCTGAGTTAAGTTTTGTAATGTCCATTCAACTTCAACCAGCGAACACGACTCTGCACTTTCAGCCAACGCCCAAGCACGGGCTCCCCAAGACGTCACTTCAGCCACTACTGAACTTCCAGCCAATCAGCGACACCGGGATACCCCTTTCAACTGGAGTCCCTTTCACAGCAAACGAAGGCAACGTATTCCCAGATATTTGTTGTGCTGGTGTATCTAATATAATTTTAACCCCATTGAGGAACTCAATGCGAGCGCTAATAACGTGATTGATGGTTGTTCATGTCTATGCAATTTAATGTATTGCTGTAAACTTGGGATTCCATATTTCCATTCTCTTAAACTCATATCTTTCCCTAACTTTCGACCTTCCTGCAACTTGTATGAATGTGTGTGTGCGTGTGTTTATGTGTTAGATTAGTTTATATGTCTTAGATTTATCTAATAAAGCCTTATTCATATTGAAAAGAGAAGTATCTTGTGTTTTGTGCTTACAAGTTAATGTCTTAAACTGCCGATCTTGTTACTGTGCTAATTGATAGTGTTTTCACTATAGTTTGGATATTAGTATCCAGCGCAGATTTGATATTAAACGGCTCGTTCACTGAACCGCAGGAGCGTCTCCGTGAACAGCCGTGAAACAGTGATTCTGTTCAAATTCCCTTTAAAATCTTAAATGATTCCCTTTGAGCTAAATTGACCTGTTTCCCTTACAGTATAATCAAGTTCCTGTATCTGGTGGCAGAGCTAACGCGAGGTAAGGTAGGTAGGCGCAGTCTAGAGTTGGCAGCAGCTTGGTCCCCACAATGTGAGGACTCATTCCAAATGTTGAAGCGAAAGCTGACTACTGCGCCAGTCTTAGCATATGCAGATTTCACACGGCCTTTTATACTGGAGGTCGACGCATGTTATGCAGGGCTCGGTGCTGTGTTGTCATAGGAGGTCGAAGGCAAGGTTAGACCCATTGCGTACGCTAGCCGCGGTCTTCGGCCTGCAGAACGGAATACGGCCACTTCTAGTTCCATGAGGCTCGAATTTTTGGCTCTTAAATGGGCCATGGCTGAGAAATTTTGTGAATACCTTTTGGGACATAAGTGTGTCGTATGCACTGATAATAACCCGTTGAGTCATCTGGCTACAGCCAAGTTAGGTGCTACTGAGCAAAGGTGGGCTGCTGAGTTAGCTGCCTTTGATTTTGTGATTCAGGATCGGGCGGGTAGAACCAACCAAAATGCTGATGCACTGTCCCGATTAACTATGGTGCAATCTGAGGTCAGTGGTAATGGGCAATTGGCGGCTGTCGTACACGAGCTGTTACGGCGAGTGACGGTAGGGCCAGCAGAGGTCACCACTTCGCATGCGATGCAGGCTTGGCCTAGTCACTCGGCACCTGATATTAGCACTTTACAGCAGGCGGACCGAGTGGTAGGGGAAGCCTTGAGGTTCTGACATCAAGGGCAGCAGCCAGGCCCACAGGAGCGACAGACTTTGGCTAAGCCAGTGATCATGCTCCTCCGACAATGGGACCGGTTGGTAGAGCAAGAGGGCATATTATACCGACGGTCTTTCCGGCCTGATGGAGGGGAGACAGTGTTTCAGGTAGTCCTACCGGTTGTCTTGCAGCCAGAGGTACTAACTCTTTTACATCAGCAGCATGGACACCAGGGTGTTGAACACACCTTGGAACTTGTGCGACAGCGCTGCTACTGGCCAGGCATGTCTGCAGATGTGGCTCGTTGGGTACAGGAGTGCGAGCGGTGTCAGCAAGCTAAAGATGTGGCACCAGTCCCTCGAAGTTACATGGGGCATTTATTGGCCTCCCGTCCAAATGATATCGTGGCTATTGATTTTACGGTGTTGGAGCCATCTCAGGCAGGGCAAGAAAGTGTGCTTGTAATGACCGATGTGTTTAGTAAGTTTACGGTGGCAATTCCCACCTGGGATCAGCAGGCTAGTACTGTGGCCAGGGTTCTGGTGGAGGAGTGGTTTTTCAAATTTGGGGTTCCTGGGCGCATTCACTCCGACCAGGGCCGTAATTTTGAGTCCAGCCTGATTCAACAGTTGTGTAGCCTGTATGGGGTGGGAAGGTCACGCAGCACTCCCTACCACCCGGCCGGTAATGGCCAGTGTGAGAGGTTCAATAGGACCTTACACAACTTGTTGCGGACCTTGCCCACAGATCGGAAGAGAGATTGGGCATCTTGCCTAGCACAGGTGGTGTTTTGTTATAATACCACCCCTCACCAAGCTACTGGGGAGTCGCCCTTCTTTTTGATGTTTGGGCAAGAGCCAAGGTTGCCCATAGACTTTTTGCTCGGTCAGGTACGAGAGCCAGTGTCAGGTCGAATCCACCATTGGATTGAGGAGCATCAAGCACGACTGCAGATGGCGGTTGATGGTGCCCGAGAGCGGCTGCAGGCTGCAGCAAGTCGGCGTAAAGCAGGACATGATCAACGGGTAAGAGAGATGCTGTTACGGGAGGGCCAGCGGGTCTATCTGCGAGATTATGGGGTCCGGGATCGACATAAGGTTCATGACCTGTGGAGCTCTACTGTATATCAGGTAGTAAAAGCCCCTCTGTCTGGTGGTTCAGTGTATACAGTGGCTCCGGTTAACGATCTGACTCAAGTCCGGCATGTCCATCGGTCAGCATTGAAACCTCGAGTCCAAGGGGAGGCAGTAGCGGAGGACCTCTCCGAAAGTTCAGTCGATTTACCCGTGTCCTCAGAACCTGAGGAAGAATTGGAAGATGGGGACTTGGCATATGTGGTTTCCGAAGTCCCATCATCAGCTCCTGGAGGGAGCACTTTGAGACCAGGTCTATCTGGAACAATGCTGGTTGATGATCTCCCAGCATCCACAGAAGCATCCAATGGGGAGTTGGTATCTGAAGAGAGAACCCTCCCCTTGGAGTCTCCTAATCCATTAGAGGTGGTTCCACGCCGGACGGGACGAGTAGGGGCAGGTCAACATTCTAATGTGTACCGTTTACCACGGGCGATAGGAGCTGGAAATGTGAATCCTCCAGCCTGTGGGGACAATGCAGTTATGGCATGGTTTAGGCCTTGGAAGTAGGGTCTCGTGTTTTAAATATTTCACCGTCGGGACGACGATGAAGAAGGAGGGGGGATAGAATGTAGCAGTACGATCTGCCCTCCCCTGATGTCATCTAGTAAATTGAGGGCGTGTCTGGTTAGGGTTGTTTACCTGCCTATAAAATCGTTTCCGTTTGTGCTATGCGTGTGCATTTGTCCGGTGTAAGCGAGCGAGCCACCGTACTTCCGGGTTCTTGTGTGCATGGTGACGAGGTGGACTGAGGAGCTTTTCGGGAAGTCCTTTAACCGCGGTCCGTTATTGAGACAGTCGTTTTGTACAGTCACATCTGTGCTTCGTGAGTCGCAGTACAGGTATGTGTGACGCAATTTTATTATCAATTTTAAATAAGTTTTCATGGTCGGCTGATTAAAGTAAAGTCTGTTTTCCTTATTTAAGGTGCGGGTCAATGTGCAAGGGACGTCGCAGTGGGCTGCTGTAGTGAGCTAGTCATTTGCTGTGTGGCTTTTCTGCAGTAACTGTTACCTGTTCTATCCAACTACGGCTGCTTCACGCTGTGTCTAATTTGTTTGCTTCGCTTTGCTCAGCTGCGCGTCTCATTCCATACATTTGGTCTTTGGAACTGCGTTCTTCCATCTGCTTTCATGCGGCTGTATTAACAGCGGAATGATATTGACGTTAATATCAAGGACTCGGGGTATGGCATTTATTTCCCACCAGTACTGTGAGTAACTGATTAAAACGTGGCGTGCAACAGGGTAATTGCTACCTAACTGTCACTAGCATTGTTTTCTTTTGTCTGGGGTTATTGTTTTTGATGTAATTGTTTATTTTGTATTATTCTCCTTTGTTTATTATAATCTTTCATGATTTTGTTTTTTTTGTTATTTGTTTGACTTTGTAGTATGTCTTTTGGTTTTTAATCAATCCAGTGAATTTATTATTATATTATTGTTCCTTTTTGTGTACCTGTGTTCGGTGGTTCTTTGTACCGGCGTTCTGCTTCTTTCTGCCTGCTGGTAACCCAGTAGCTGGGCCACTTTGTGGAACCAGTAGTTTTGGATGTGACTGTTGAGAACCAGGTTGCTGTATGTGATGCTTGTTTCAATTTATGTGTTTTTAAACTGTGATTCTGTTTTTTTTTTTTCTTCAGGAGTGGGGTGGCCACCGGCAGCAGTGTAGCCTCTTGTGGTGGTGGGCCCTTACCTATTTGCAGTGATCACAGTGAAGTGTGCTGTGCCGTGGTGTGTGTGCACGTGTGAGTGCTATCTCCTCTGCTCAAAGGACGCCAGGCCTTCCCCCTCCTTGAAGTGAGAAGTTTTGTGTGTTTCTAATTATTTGATATAGTGAATACAATTTGAATCTATTTTAAATAAAGTTGTCCCAACTTAACTCTGGCCTGATACCTGACCCAGTCGTGACGAACCTTTGTGCTTTAAAGTTAAGGGCAGTCCCGGATATAGCCCCCGGGTGGCGTAGTCTGTAGAACTTACCAGTTCGTACCGCCACACCTGGTTTAGCATTCTCTGAAAAACCTCAGGTGCTGGGCTTATTCCCATAGGCATTCTCAGCAAATTGTATCTCCCATAAGGTGTTGCAAACGTGGTGAGATAACTTGATGGATCATCCAATTGGACATGCCAGAAGCCATTTTTAACATCACAGACTGTGAACACTCTTGCTTTTGACAGCTCCGGCAAAATATTATCAATCATGGTGAAAACATCTCACTTGCTATTTGTTCCATTCTCCATTGCTCGCTTGTGTCATCACTGTGTGTCTTTGTCACAACATTATCCACAATCAGGATATTCTCAGATTGTACTTTAACCAGTTTCATCTAGGGGTGTGCACGTATAGTCGAACATTCGAATATTCATTCTGCTCTAATTATTCTATAAATAAAAATGATATTCGAATTTCGTAAAAAATAAATAAAAAAAGGTTCACAATAAAACCTTATTTGGTCACTTTCTGTGATTCTCCATGGCATTTTGAAGAGATATGCAAGCAAAAAAATAATTAAACAATGAATTAGGGGCCGTTCACATATCCCGCCAAAAAACACGTGGAAAACGCTAGGCGCGACGCTTTCTCCTTCTTTCCAAAGCGCTCGGGCAGAAGCGTTCCTGAGGTGTCTGCCATTGCTAAACAACGACGCGCTCTCTCCATTAAGACGAGGAAATTTCAGCAAAGGATAAATGGATTTGCAGCACTGAAAATCGCTTGGAGTAACTCTGCTACTAAATTTATTTCAAAATGGCAATTCATATACAGCTATGATCAGCTGTTCCTTCATCTTGGCTGAGCTTTCAATGTTGTTACGGGAAAGGATGAAGCTGAATGTTTAGTTCTTGTCACATGACCCGCGGTGCGCTTGCAGCATTCTGAAAAGTTGAGATGTTTTTAACTTGATGCGGTGCGGACGCACCTGGAAAAAACAGGCGTGTCGCACCGCATGCGCATCGCGACATCGTCGCTTCCATTATGAGCGCGCATGCCGCGCGCCTACATTGGAAATAACGAACTTGAGCACGCAAAAGACGCAATATGTGAACGGACCCTAAGAACTGTCTTCTACAATACTTCAAATATGCCGTGGAGAATCACAGAAAGTGACCGAATTCAAGAACATTGTTGCGGCATCTCTCAAGCAACTAATAAACACCGATAACTTGGAGAATACAGTGAAAACTCCTCTTCTTGCGTCCGCCCTAGACCCTCAGCACAAACCTCTCAGGTTTCTCGATGAAAACATGAGAGAAGTAAGAAAAAAAAATGTTTTTTGAACATTATCAGAACATTTTCCCTGATGCGAGTGCTGCGCCATCAACGATGAAGAGGATGCAATGCCCACTCATCGGAAAAGGCTGAGCCAGTTCTTCAGCGATGATTACAGAGAGTCCAGCCAAGACGAGTGGGAACAGTTCTTGCTGGAGCCATGTATTCCACCGGATGAGCATTCCATTCAGTCGTGAAAGGAAAACACGAAGCGCTTCACAAAACTTATTCGCTTAGCACACAGTTATTTGTGAGTCCCGACAACGTCTTTTCCGTCAGAGCGAGTTTTCTCTGCGGCCGGCCTTATTGTTAACAAACTAAGGAGCCGACTTTCCTCCGATCATGTTTACATGCTTGCATTTCTTAACAAGAACATGTAAAACAATAGAAAAAAAGCAAAAAAGATTTGCTGACAGTTTAAAAGTTTTAAAGTTAAATGTAGGCTGCGTTCTACAATATCCTAATTGCTGCAGGCTGCTTACGTTTTTTATTTGTTCACTTTTTTTTTCTTGGTTCACTTGTTTGTTTGTTTTTGCTTTTAATCTTTACTTTTGTTTGTTTGCACGCATTGTTAAAGGTTTTCAGCTACAAAACACGATGTGTAATGTTCAATCTTATTGTGTGTAATCACCATCATCATCATCATAATTTCTCTTCATCCCCTATGGGACATAAGGCTTCAATGAGCACTCTCCATTGTATTCGGTCACTGGTAGCATGTTGGGCCTCTCCCCATGACAGGTTCATCTGTTCCAGCTCTTGTGTCACAGTTCTGCGCCAGGTGGTTTTTGGTCTCCCTGGTTTTATTTTACCAGGTGGTGTCCATCTTAGGGCGACTTTTGAGATGCTGTCCTGCTCCATCCTTAACACGTGTCCTAGCCATCTCAAGCATCTTCGTTTAAATCTCCTTGGTGATACTCCAGGTTCCCATTTTCTTGTACAATTCATTGTTGGAGATCTTATTAGGCCAAAAAATCTAACATATTCATCGGAGGCATCCATTATTGAACACTTCCATTCTCCTCATGTCAGTTATGATAACTGGCCAGCTCTCTGAACCATACAGCAGAACAGACTACATGGTGTGTACAAGCTTTTATTGTGTGTACAATAAATAAATGTTGCTGAAAAATAACGTTGGTCTCATTAAACTTAATTTAAATAAATGAATATTCGAATATTAATTTTTTTTAGCTCAAATATTCGAATGTGATATTTGCGGAAAACGCCCATCCCTAGTTTCATCTCCTGGACTGCTTTGTTTTCTAGTAACGGTACTTTAACCAGTTTCATCCCCTGGACTGCTTTGTTTCCTAGTAACGGTACTGCAGAGTGTGCATCAACAACCATAAACTCCAGTCTGTACAGCCTTTTGTTAAGTGGGTTTCTCAGCTTCAAATGGCACTTACCTACTGGTTTCAGTGTACTTTTATGTTACATAAAACTTTTATGTTACCTGGTTACACGTTGCACCACAGTCCAACTTAAATTTGACTAGGTTTTTTCCAAGCAGCATACCTGCAAACAGTTGAGATGGCTGTCCGTCCAGGCTCTTTGTAACTTTGTTCACTGACTCCGTTGTAATGCTCCAGATATCCTCATACTGCTCACTCTCAGTTTCTGTTACATTATTCACAACCTTTCCACATTCACGTTTGGACTTGCACAACGCAGCAAAATGATTGGCTTTTCCACATTAACTACATGTTTTCCCATAAGCTGGACATTTTTGTTTATTTCTTTCTTGTCTCTTTCCACAAAATTTGCAGGTAATGTCAGTTTTCCGCTTGTCATCCTTTAGTCTCTTGTGTGTCGGTACTGCTTTCAAAGCGTGAATTTCCTCCACCACTTTACCCTCTATGGTTTTGCTGTTCTCTCTGGACAACTCGGTAGCCCTGCAAATCTGGACACAAAATTAGTTTGCGGACTATTTGTACCGCAAACAATCCTGTCACGGATTAGTGAGTCTGTTATGTAACCAAAATGACATGTGCTAGCGAGCATGTTCAGTTACATATTTGTCAAACCCTTCATCAGCCACTTGATTTCTCATAAAGAAACAATATCTCTCAACTGTTTCATTTAGCTTTGGGTTGCAGTGTTGATCAAATGCTTCCAACAATAGCTTTATAGTCCTGTACTCCATTGATGAGCCCACCAAAGTTTCACACAACTCTCTACCGGTTTTTTCCTACCAGATAGTAGAAAAGTTTCACCTTCGTGCCTTCCGACGCCTCTGTTAAAGTCAGATCAAGATACAGCTGAAATTCTTCTTTCCATGACTTCCATGTGTTTGCCATATTGCTCGAGTACTGCATCAATGTCAGCGGTGGTTTTAATCCAAGTGTGCTGTCCATTTTATCTGTTGAGGCTCATGTTGGCGCAACAGGGCTCGCTTTTTGCTAGCATTTTATCTTCCCGCGGCTTACTTCACAAATCACATTTAAGCACTAAAACAAAACTTTTTCGCCGGCAGCAAAACAAAACTGCTGCCACAATGTTTCACTCTCATTCTTTCTCTAGAGTGAATAAAAAACTCAGACCACTGCTAGATGCCCGTGACCATGCTTTTACTGAACAGCATTCACTTCCTCAAGTGCAACATACAAAAAGGTCCATGCTGCAACACGTGCTGAGTGTGTGCTCTCCTGAAGTCAACAACAATCTCCTTTTGCTTCTCCACGTTCAGAGAGAGATTGTTTTCACTGCACCATGCGTCTCATCTCTGTTGCTAATGAGACCCACCACAGTCGTGTCATCTGCAAACTTAATGAAGAGGTTGGAGTTGTGTGATGTTGTGCAGTCGTGGGTCAGCAGAGTGAAGAGGAGGGGGCTCAGCACACATCCTTGGGGGGCCCCAGTGTTCAGTGTGATGGTGCTGGATGTGTTGTTACCGACCCGTACTGCCTGAGGTTTTCCAATCAGAAAGTCCAACAGCCAGTTGCACAGTGAAGTATTGAGCCCCAGCTGGATCAATTTATAAATGAGCTGTTGAGGGATGATTGTGTTGAATGCTGAACTGAAGTCTATGAACAACATTCTAATGTATGAGTCCTTTTTGACCAAATGTGTGAGTGCTGAGTGGACGGCAGTGGAGATGGCATCATTGGTCGACCGGTTGGACCAATATGCAAACTGGAAGGGGTCCAGGGAGGGGGGAGGGCAGACTTGATGTGGTGCATGACTAGCCGTTCAAAGCACTTCATGAGGATGAGAGTAAATGCAATAGAACTGTAGTAATTGAATCAGTATGGAGATGGCTTCTTCGGACCTGGAATGATGGTGGTAGTTTTAAAACATGTGGGAACAACAGCCTAAGTGAGATGTTGAAAATTCCTGTGTAGACATCAGTGAGTTCTGCTGCACAGTCTCTCAGTACATGCCCAGGGATGTTATCAGGACCAGGAGCTTTGCGTGCATTGATCCTGCTGAAGGATCTCCTCACACTGTCTGGGGTCAGCATCATCACCTGGTCGCTGGGAGGATGTGGAGTCTTCTGTGCAGTGGTGCTGTTTTGTTTCTCAAAGCAAGCGAAGAAGGTGTTCAGCTCTTTCAGCAGAGAGATGTTGCTGTCACAGGTCTGCGGTGGGGGCTTGTAGTCTGTAATGGCCTGTATCCCCTGCAACCGTCTCTGCTGTCACTGAATTGATGGGCTATCCTCCCGGAGTGCTTTCTCTTAGCTTCTCTGATGCCACGGGACAGGTTGGCCCTGGCTGTTCTCAGGTCCACCTCATCTCCAACTCTGAAGGCAGCATTCTGTGTCTTCAGGAGTCTGTAGACCTCCCCTGTCATTCACAGCTTCTGATGTAAAGATGGTTCGATCAGGGTAGAGGAAGGAGACCAGAGTCGGCGTACGGGGCTCGTGAGAGGCTTTATTCTTTACAAACAGAAACAACAAAATAAACAAGCACGTCAGGTGCCTGCACTCTCTAAAAGCACTTCGGCCACGATTACTGCATCTGTCTGGCTCGACCGCTCTCCAACTTCACGCGCTCACGAGTCCCCGTCTCTCTCGCATTTCGCAGCCCCCACCCCCATTCCTGGAGAGGAAATCGGCCACAGCCATCTGCGCCCCCGGCCTGTGAATCACCTTGAACTTAAATGGCGGTAAAGCTAGATACCAACGGGTGATTCGCGCGTTGGTATCCTTCATGCGGTGGACCCACTGGAGGGGCGCGTGGTCCGAGCAGAGGGTGAACTCCCGTCCCAGGAGGTAGTAACGAAGGGTGAGAACCGCCCACCTGATGGCCAAACACTCCTTCTCTATAGTGCTGTACTTAGTCTCTCTCTTGGAGAGCTTCCGACTAATGTACAGCACCAGGCGGTCCCCCCCCCCCCCACCTCCTGGGACAGGACCGCGCCAAGCCCCCTGTCCGACGCGTCGGTCTGCAAAAAAAAGGGAGAGCAAAGTTAGGAGAGTGCAGGAGCGGCCCGCCACACAGGGCAGCTTTAACTCGGGTAAAGGCCCATTGGCACGGCTCCTCATCACTCCGCGGCATTGGATAAGCATAAAATTTGGAAATTGCATTCACCCTGTGATAGTCTACACAGAACCGTACCGAGCTGTCCGATTGGGCTCGCCCAATCGCTGTGTGACTCCTCGATTACTCCCATCCCCAGCATAGCCTCTAATTCGGTCTGAACTACCTTTTTTTTGTGTTCAGGCAATCTATATGGCCGGCTGCGAATTACGACACCCGGCTCTGTCTCAATGTGGTGCTGAATCAGGTCCGTACGGCCGAGTAGGGGCGAAAACACGTCCGCAAATTCTACCTGCAACTGCGCGATGTCAGTGAGCTGCGAGGGCGAGAGGTGGTCCCCTCCTAGAGCCAGTGCGAGGGGTTTTCCTTTAATAATCGCCTCTGGCCCGAGATCCTCCTCCCCACTCACTACCGTCGCTAGCAACACTGACTCCTCCCTGCTCCATTTTTTAAAGAGGTTGAGGTGGTAGATTTGCCGTGAGTCGCCTCTATCTGTCTGTACTACCTCATAATTGAGATCTCCTATCCGCCGTGTGACCTCAAAGGGTAACAATTTGGAGCTAGAGGTTGGCAGTAAAACAAGCACTTTATCTCCCGGTGCAAATTCTCGCAGCTTAGTTCTCCGGTTATATAGCTGGCTTTGTCTGCCCTGGGCCTGAAGCAAATTCTCCATAGAGAGCCGCCCCAGTGTATGGAGTTTTGCGCGCAGGTCCAGGACATATTGAATTTCATTTTTGCTATCTGAGTGTCCGTCCTCCCAAGTTTCTCTCAGGACGTCTAGCACCCCCCTGGGCTGACGTCCATAGAGAAGCTCGAAGGTGGAAAACCCCGTGGAGGCTTGGGGGACTTCGCGCACAGCAAATAAAAGAGGGGTTCTAGCCAACGGTCTTCGCGTCTTCATGTACGAATTTCCGGATCATGGTTTTTAATGTGCGATTAAACCGTTCGACCAGACCGTCCGTTTGTGGGTGATAGACGCTGGTACGCACCGCTTTAATGCCCAATAATCTGTACAATTCGTTTAACGTGCGCAACATAAACGCGGTGCCCTGGTCCATGAGAATCTCTTTTGGGATTCCCACGCGGGAGATTAAACGAAACAAGGCATCCGCCACACTTTTGGCTGAGATGTTGCGGAGCGCCACTGCTTCCGGATACCGTGTCGCGTAATCCACTAAGACTAATGCGAAACGGTGTCCCCATGCGGATCGCTCTAACGGCCCCATCAGGTCCATACCAATTCGCTCGAAGGGGACCTGCACTAGAGGAATAGGGCGCAAAGGCGCTTTTGGAACGGCCGGTGGGTTTACCAGCTTACATTCCCGATAAGACGCGCACCACCTGCGCATGTTCTCGTGAATGCCCGGCCAAAAGAATCAGATCGTTAGACGATTTAGTGTTGCTGCTACTGCCATAGGATTACAATGTGCCCTGCCATAGGATTTCAATGCGTCGTCTGGAAAAGCATTTCCAGACGGCTCCGCGGTACTAACAGCTGGGTTGTATCTTCATTTGTCTGAGCGTCGTGGGTCACTCGATACAACCTGTCTTTAATAACGGCAAAATACGGGTGGGATAGCAGACGCTTAGGGTGGCGGCTCCCGCTGTCAAACACCCTAGTAAATGCTGAAACGCTGGCCAATTCGTCCCCAAAATTAGCGGATTCCGGACTAACGGCCACCTCCACACTATGCTTATGGCCCCGAAATTTAATGCCTATGGCTTTTAATGGATATTCCCTTATATCCCCGTGCACACACCTCACCTTAACCATGCGGCCCGTATCCAATGCCCCGGATTGTATCAGGCTTTGATGGATGGAGGTCTGGTTACAACCTGAATCCACCAGAGCCTGATAGGTACCCCCCTTAATACTCACGGGTATTTGGTACAGCCCGGCTTGATTGGGGGCAGCCTGTGGGTCGTCCGGGATCCGGACCAGTGTCCCCACCTCCATCATCGGGCACCTGTCCACAAAGTGGCCCGGATCCCTGCAACGCCAGCAGGCTGGCCCGGGTCTCCCCGCTGCCCTAGTGGCGGGAAGTGGCTCAGGGGATTGACGTGGGGAAGCAGCCGGAGGGTCTTCACTCCCCCGTCACTGGGGAGCGGCCACCGTGTTGATGATGGATTCGGCGTCGCCGTCCCCAGCCAAAAGTCATTTGCGGCATGAGTCCTGGAGCTGCTGCGTCAACACAAAGGGTCGGCCCGCCTCGGCCAGCTCCAGCGACCGGAAGCGCTGGCGATGTTGTTCTGGGCTGAGGCCCACCCTCTGGAGGATGGCTCATCTGAGGTCGGCGTAGACCAGGAGGTTCGGGACGGGTAGTTGTTGGGCCGCCTTCTGGGCCTCCCCCGACAGCAGGGGGATCACCCGTACGGGCCAGCTGTCCACCGGCCACCCACATGCCTCCGCCGTCCGCTCGAACAAGTTGAGGAAAGCCTCCGGGTCGTCAGCGGGTCCCATCTTGGTGAGCAGCATGTGAGGGGGCAGGGCGCTGGGGGAGGCCGTCCCCATCCGACCCTCCCGGTCCAGCAAGCTCCGGACCAGCTCGCGGTCCTCCTGCTGGACCCACATCATCGCTTGGAACTGGTGGTCTTGGTCGGCCTGCAGGTCCAGCAGGGCCTGGTGGTGTTCTTGGTGCTGGCCCGCGAGCGATGAGGTGATGTCCGCAAATGGCGAGGCTGATGTAACTGACGGAGTCTGCATGGCGAACGCTCTCCTTCCTCCCGGGTTTCGGCACCAGTGTAATGATGGTTCGATCAGGGTAGAGGAAGAGACCAGAGTCGGCGTACGGGGCTCGTGAGAGGCTTTATTCTTTACAAAACAGAAACAACAAAATAAACAAGCGCGGCAGGTGCGCGCACTCTCTAAAAGCACTTCGGCCACGATTACTGCGTCTGTCTGGCTCGACCGCTCTCCAGCTTCACGCGCTCACGAGTCCCCGTCTCTCTCACATTTCGCCGGCTGTCGCGCTCCTTAAATGCAGGTTCCCCACGCCAATCACTGAAACGAGATCCAGGTGTTACTTGTTTCTCACCTGAACCACTTATCGCCGCTCGTCTCTTCACTCGCTCTCCCGTTGCAGACTTCGCTGAACCATGTCTCCGCCACAATAACATCAACTAGTTGCTGATCCTATAGAGGGTGCAACAGGATTAGAAATATTTGAAGTCTTCCACTTTTAAGCTCAGTTTCTTAACAGTTAAAATAAACAAATGTATACTCCGAAAGCTCCACAAGACATGTGTGATTATATTACTGGATGCTTGAAATTGAACAGGAGAACGCACATTCTAAACAGCTTATTGTATAGGTTGCTGTTCTCATCACGCGCACAAAATCATTCAGCGTGGAAATGTACTGTCAACACTGTTCTGTGGTTTCTCAATAAAATAGCTTAGAAACTGAAAGGTTCAAGCATGTATTTCTTAATAATTAAATCCCACAGCGTCTCTACTACTAGACGCTGCCATGTAGAATTAATTCACACAAGCAATCGCTCTCATTAAAGCATTCATATAAATGTAATCTTTACTGTGCTACTTTATCTATATCTGATTTAGAACAAGCAGAAAACTGTGAAGAAATAAAACGACCCAAAAGCAAAAAAACTGATAAAAATGAGCTTTTATATGGGCAATAGTCATTTGGGCAGGGCCATCGCTATAGTGGGGTGAAAGGTGGTGCAGTTATAGGGACTCACGGATGAGGGGTGGCTAAATCTTATCACTTACACATGTTTTTAAGCCTTGCCCATTTAAACATTTTAAAGAGTTTAAAGCATTCAAACACAATACTCTGAAAAACTCAACTGAGTACTCGCATGCCGGCAGAGCCGTGTCTCATAGACAGCAACACCAAACCAAGCTCTCCTTCACCTGAATGAACAAATATAATTCGCAGTTTAAACAAGCAAGCAAACAGAAAAAGAGGTGAAAGAGCCCACATCAGGTCTCGTGTGCGTTGTTCTGTGCTCACAGGGCACATGCAGAGAGACGCGTCTCAAAGTGCTTCAACACCAAAATTTGTCTCTTCTTGCTCTTGTAAAGACAAATACATACAAAATTATGTCAAAATACGTCTTGGATTTATTGTCATTTTTTGACATATTGCATGCTTATTTCTAGTGATTATTAGAAACAACTAGTAATGTATTGTTCTTTATGCTTTAATAGAAAACTACAACATCTCTATATTGTAGATACCACGCACTTGCCCACTTATAATGATAAATCATTGTTGACAGTAAACGGGTTATCCCCAAAATACAATAGTCTTTTTGCTGCAGATATTTATTATTAATCTAATAATAATCATTCATTATTTATTTTCATTTTCAAGTAAATATCTGAACAAGTTTAAGTGTCACACAATACCAACAGCTAAATATATCCACTGTATACAGATAAAAAGGAAGACATATTATATTTTTCATATTAAAACACTCATTGACCACAAACTACAATTGCAAACTGGTGCAGCCTTATTGTCAAAGTATGACACCTAGTGCTTTTAAATAAAACAACACTCAACTCTAAATGTCCCAAAAAAAAAAAAAAAAAAAAAAAAATCTTTCTAAATACAATCATAATTGGCCAGGCCTTTTTTTTTTATTCAGTAGCTGTTCTACTTTTGCATTTTTCTCCTTACTCTCAAAAACGACATTATTAACACACACAGTTTTTCCTTCTCAAGTAAATGTACCTTATTTTAATTTAAATTTTACAGGAAACACAGAAAAACAAATATTCTAATATGTGTGTAGACTTATTTGCAGTGCTGTGCTGTGCGCTTTTCACCTAACTATAAATGGCTATGCTGGGTTTGTTTAATTAAAGATTGACTTTTATTGTCATTAACAGCCATGTGAGACAAATGTAAGATGAATTCTAGTAGGATCTAATTAAAAATGTGTATATAGGTTGCCAAATAATTACAGTGCAAATAAGCCAATGCACCACAAACATACTAACCATTTATGCCACAACTTTGGGTCTTTGGCTTCTTTCCTTCTTTCCGCTGTGCATCACTAAAACACGCCTCTCAGGAACAACGTCATGCAAACTCATCATTTCACCCACAAAGAGAAGTCATCAGAAAACTAATAAGAAATAAATCACTGGAACATGCGCGATCACACAGGAACATGATAAAAGCGACCATTTATTTGCATGCTTTTCTAAATATTCAAATTTAAAAGCATTGATGTTTTAACTATAGAATAAGTGAGAGGGGGTTCAGCGAAAAATCGGCAGCTGTCAGCAGGAAGTGGCTGTCACTGGCAGCAGGAAGTGGCTGCCAATAAAACCGGATGGCAGCTGTCGCTAATACCCGGAAATTGGAGGAGGCTGCCGGCGGCAACAAGACAAATAAATAATTATATACACTTATGATTATGTTTAATACTTTTTTAAATAAGTATAAAAGGTCAGTATTGTATATTATTTAATTTAAAATATTGATCAAATATAAACAAAGAAATAAGATCATTTTGCTAAACGTTAATTTCCAGCTGAATGTTTATGCATGTATCATTGTTTGTGTGAAATAAAACGATTTATATTTATATACGAGAGTGGCACTTACTGGGTGTATGTTGTATATTTATTATAGGCTATATACACAAATGACTGAAAAGAGAGAAGTCTCTCAGAGACCTTTATTTAAAATCATAATTTGCGGTTATATTTGTAGTATTTCAAGAAACAACTATATATATATATATATAGTATAAAGTAGCTGTTAAATTTGTAACTGGGTTAGTAAGTTGTCAAAGTCAGTGCTTTACAATGTAAACCGTATAAAATATATCCAGTAAGCAAGCAGACTAAAATATCAATCAGAACCACTAACAACAATCCGGAGGTATTTTCAAGACTCTTAGATCAGAACTGATGAGGTATACAGAGTTACTTCTCCAGCATCTTGCACCAATCACTGTAAAACCCAGGGTGGATGTGCATCTCCCCTCATTTTCCTCTTGCAACATGGTCAAGTCAAGCATCGTTTATTTATATAGTGCTTTAATTAATACAGCTCAAAGCAAAGCAACTTTACAGTATTAAATAGGAAAATAGTGTGTCAGTCAATAATGCAGAAGGACATTAGTAAACTCAGTTTGTAGTCAGTTTAAAAGGCAGTTTATCATTCAGTTCAGTGATGTCATCCTTGAGCTCGGTTCAGTTTAAATGGTATCTGTGGAATCATTTGCAATCATGTCAATGATATCACTGTAAATGAAGTGACCACAACGAAGCAAGCCAGAGGCGACAAGGAACCAAAACTCCACCGGTGACAAAATGGAGAAAAAACAAGGTCTTTACAGGGGATCTGTATCTGGGGCTCTAGTTGTCCTGGTCTCCGCTGTCTTTCAGGGCTGTAGAGGTCCTTTCTAGGTGCGATCCACCATCTGGTCTGGATACGTACTGGATCCGGGTGACTGCAGTGACCTTCGAATAAGAAAGAAACAGATTAATATAATTGAAGATGTTAATATCTATACGATGTTTGATAGGGAGCCAGTACAGGGTTTACAGAACTGGGCTAATCCGGTCATACTTCCTGATTCTAGGAAGAACTCTAGCTGCTGCATTTTACTATTCATAAGAAATTGGTGACTTTAATACCTAAATTGCTTTATTAACAGTAGACATGCATGCACAGCCATATTAATGATTATTCCCATTGCATCTTGTCATCATGTACAGAGCAGTGATTACATTTTCATGCATAATTTGCACACCTGGTAAGCAGTTGTTGTAAACCTCCTCGCAGTGTCTGCACGGTGTACATTTTGTTGAATTCCTGACATGGCTTAGACTTGTTCTCCATTTTGTTCCACCTGTATATTGAGATGAGGAGCATGAAAACAGCATTATTACAAAGATAAACATTCAGACATGGCAACTGAGAAATGTAATGTTATGGCACCTTTTTAAACCTCTAATCAAATCTGTAAAAGAAGATACTCAGTCAAGCCAGCTGGATTGTGCCCTCTTTCGAAAGGAGTCTGTATACAGTACAGCAGACTTCTGAATTTGGAACAAACCAAAGACGGACTTCGTAATGTAGCATCACCCCTCCTCCAGGATCACGTAAAGAAGAATTTTCAACAGGACAGCATCTGGCAACTATTGGGTATTACAAAAAAAATAAAAAAAAGGTGTCAGTGCCATGGTTTTGTCTCAAGATGCACATCAGTAATGTGTTTTCTTTCTTTCTAAATGCATGTTTACATAAGCTACTTCAATGTTCTAAATTTAACTACAGCCTAATCCTGGCTTAATCCAAGCCCTGTCTGTGAAACTAGACCTAAAAGTTATAAGGAATTATGAACCGGTCCATTATATTTTGTATAGATAACAATAAAAAATTTTTTTTTAAAATAATTGTTTTGCATTCACATGCTTACAACTTCAACTGGTACACAGAACAGTTCTGCACATGCATAGTATTAGAGAAAACACACCTCAATAGTGCAAAAAAAAAAAACTTATTTTAAGAACTCTTAAGTTAATGTATATCACACAATCTCCTGAAAGACTTAACATGCAAAAATATATGGTTAGTGTTGCAAATGTATCTTCTATCATTCCAGTCAAACAACATTCTTTTATATTATTCAATAGACTGTTAACACGCTAACAAACGTTAATATTTAATGGTACGTCAAACGTAATTTGAAGTTAATGGTAGGCCCCTAACAAGGTACACAAACAACGTTGCTACCACTAATTAGATTTCATTGAACAATTAAACCAAAGTAGACACCAAGTCTACCAAGTCGTTCACCAAGATACCAATTAAAATCAAACTTACAACGCAAAAAAACATTAATTACTCCGATGACCAATTTCTGAACTTACCGTTTGATCAATCGCAACCATTACTGAAGCGTTTGGGTGCAGTTATATCTGATTGGTTGCGCCCACGTTGGTCGATACTGATTGGCTCCCACAGAATGGCAGGTCCCGCCTACCATCCGGCTGACAGGTACTGCCTTCCGGCTGTCAGTTACTGCCTTCCGGCTGTCAATGGCAGCCACTTCCTGCTGCCAGCTGCCGATTTTTTATCTGAACCCCTGCTGGAATAAGTGATACATTGATCATAATGATTTCATTTATCAGGATTCAAAATTAATCACACATAAATACACTTATTTTATTTATTTATTTATTTTTAACGCTTACGAAAATAGCCTGCTTATTCATTCGAGTCTGTTTCTGTTTATTTGTAGCCACAGTAGCCTATACGTCACATTTAGAATGAATGATAATTTCTCTATTTTTATAAAAGCTCCCGAACAAAAACATTATTATATTTGTTTATTATAGGCAACGTGGAACTAAACTCTAGAGACGAGACTTGTGACAGATACTGTATGAATACACGTATGAATATAATATGAAAAATTAATACATATATGAATATAAGTTACTGAATGAATACACGATTGTGATAAAGAATAAGAAGCTGACGTCTGATTTCTTCAAGCGGTCATATTTACCATGTTTAATATGGTAACATGTTTAGCGTGCATAATCTTTTACATGGCTTATAAAGATTTCGGCCTTGTTTAGTGATTGGAATCTACATCGGATCAAGTTATTTCAAACACTCGCTGCTGAGTAAGAATGATTTTTGAACTCAACTGATTTTAAAAAGTCTTTAATGTTAAAGTTATATAACTGTTATCTTTCTGAAATTATCTGCAGCACTGATGCTGTCCAGACGCGGAGAAACTCTGCCTTTGTTCATAACCCCTCCTCTAGCCCCAGCTGGCCCGCTTTGGCCCAAGGTTTTCGTCGGGCCAATAAACCCTGGCTGTTGGCCCCGAGGAAGCCCCGATGAGGCACGATCAAGCCCCGGAAGTAACAGTGGAAACGCGACTGGCCCTGGCACGCACTAGCACGCCCGGTTTAAGCTCGACAGTGGAAACGCAGCTAATGGCACAATTTAACTCCATGTGGCTCAGCTTACCCCTCACATTGGGTAAGTTGAGCCAAGAGACCACATTTCTATTTATTTACTTACTTACTTCCTTACTCACTTACTTATTGGAAAGCCATATTTTGAAAGTTTATTTTATATCCAAACTGACTGTTCCCAAGTATCCACCACATCCTAAAATGTATGTACATATTAAGTTGGACACATTACTGTTATGTTCTCACTGTTGTGTGTCCTAAAAGCCATTTCTGTTGTCTCAGTTCTCTAGAGCTGTAATTTGCAAGGCAAGAAATGTGAGAAACTTGTGAGTTTGCATCTCGGAATTCTGAATTTATATCTTGCGATTCTGACTCATTTTCTGTGAATTCTGAGTTTACATGTTGCAATTCAGTTTAATTTTTCTGCTATGGAATAAAAGAAGTAATTTGTGACTTTTTTTTTTGCAATTGAGTGTTTATATCTCACAGTTTGGCATTTGTATTGTAATTCTCAGAATTGCAAGAAAAAAGACTTTTCTTTTTTTTCTGCAGCCGAAGATTGTTTTTAAAAATGTCTCTAAAATTTCAGTCCAATTTTAACATTAAGTAGCATGGATTGCGTGAATCAGTCAAAAATAATGCACTATACACTATATGCACTTATACTGTACACTATGTACTTAACTGTGTAGTAAATTAATTTTATAAGGTTATTCTGTCATTTAGCTGTCATTAGCCTTCGAGTATGTAATTAAAGGTCTAATAGTTCAGTGCATGAAGCATCCAACATTACACGTTTTGTTTTCTCAGTTAATTAAGTGCATCATCTGGGTATTTAAACTCCACTTTTTCTTTTTTTTAATTTTCAGTGTAAACACACTACTTGTACTTTTTTCTTCTGCAAAATGACATAATATAGTGCATAAGTATGCAAATTGGGATGCACCTAATGTACTTATGTGATTTAGCAAATGTTTATGATGGCATCTTTGAGAAATACAGTTTTTAACTGTTATTAATAAAACTTATACCAGTTGAAATGTCGATTACAAACAAATTATGTGTTTTTATTACAACCAGACCAAAGCTAAATAAAGCTAAAGGATCCAGATAATCATTCAAAGAATATTTAGCAAAATGAAGGAGTTTTAGGTAAAATATGCTTAAGTTAAGATAATACTAATTATAACATCAGCATGTCATTTATGACATCCTACCGGCAAAAAAAAAAAAAAAAAAAAAATTGTGAGACTATTTAAACTTAATAAACATAAAATTTTTACTGATGTCATATGTTGTTTTACTCATGTTCAAAATTATAACCAACATATATATTCATAAATATATATGTGTGTGTGTGTGTGTATGTAACTATTTCTTTGTTTTGGACGTTTTCCATTGTTTATCTCAATCTCAATGTTTTTTTTTTTTTTTTTTTTGTATTATTTATTCTTTGTATAAATAAACGTATTCTTTTAAAATAATTGAAATAGCAGCTGTTGGGTAAATAGCCTAAGTAAACACTATGATATATGAAATAACAGATAGTATGTCGCAAATCTTTCAAATCAGTGACAACGTTTGTGTATTCTTCTTGGGGCAATGTTCAACAGCTTTAAGTTTATGTATCTACAGAGAAACGGGCTTAAAAAAACTAGGCTGTCTGATAAACATTTACTATAATTAAATTCCCTTACGCTTTGGATGCCAACTGAAGAAGTCCCTTACGTGCTTACGCACACTGACAGCAAGGCGTCGCGACGTGAAGCGGTCATTCACATGCGCCAGCGCGTCATTTGCTGCAACGCAATCTCAGCCATCCCGAACTCCCAGTATTCCCGGCGTCATGTAGCCTGCCGTTATTCCTCCATATCAGCCGTTTCACCCACTAACGGAAGTTGAAGAACAGCTGCTGATATTATGGACGGAATTCCAACATGAACTGAAGTTAATTTATTTGATAAGAAGCGCTGCGTGGTATGTGTTACGTCTTTTATACATTGCTTTGTTTGTTAAAAGTGGCTCATTCGGGGTGAATCGGCAGCGTATTGTCAAGAGCTGTTGATGCCATGCATCTGTTACATGACAACATAAATTTCTTTAAGCAATAGCCTCACTTTATTATTTTTAATATCAGTCAGAAATAGGAATCATATTGAAATTTCCATACCGAGTTGGATTCTTTTTATTTTATTATTATTATTTTTTTTACGTGCTTAAAACGAGACAGTTCAAAGCACATATTTCCCAGTAATTGTATTATAATTGCTAACGGGATAAATACCCTTTAATGACATTTGAAAAAAAAAAATATATTATTGTTAAATATCAAGACCGTATCCCAATAAAGATGGTACAGTATTCAGTCTTACCTTTTTCCTTTTTCTTTTTTAATATAGTGTAATAGTAAATAAATAAATAAAACCTGAAGGAATGAAAAACTCCTGAAAGAATCCTACTATATAAAGTGCAGTTCACACATTAGGATTCTTTGAGGATTCATTCAGGATGTTTTGACAAGTTTTTAAACTTATCACGAGATATATATATATATATATATATTATTTACTATATATTTTAAATGTCCCTGTTGTATGTCAGATGCATTTCTAAAATTACAAATATTCACATGTAGTCTCTAAATTAATATGTTATAAATCTGCATGCATAATAATTATAAGAATCAACCAAATTCTAGATAATAAAAATTCATTTTCATTAATTCATTTGGAGTATAGCAAGATGTGCCAGCTTTACAGGTTTAAGTATTTTTAGTCAATTCAAAATTGTTTGTTTGAATAAAGAGTTTTGAATCCTTATATTTAAAATCATTTGAAGCAGACTGTTTTTATGGACCGTTGAATCAGATATTGGAGGAATGTTTTTCTGTTCAGGTGGGCAGCATTGGTGGACAGAGGCGTGGATGTAGCGATGGTGCTGGATCTAGGTGAGAACTGTATGGAGCAGGCTGATGGAGGCAGGCTCTCAAAGAATGTCTCAGAAATGTTAGAACCAGAGCCGAGCACAGAGAAATCCAAACCAGTCAGAGCCAGGACCAGCAGTATCACACAAAGAGACAAATCTCATGCGCAGCCTTGTACCACTTGGGATGGCTGCTCCCAAGTTCAGCGAAGGCTCCAGAAGACGGAAGGAAGAAATAAAGATGAAACTGTGCAGCCAAGGGAACCTTCCAAACCGCCGCTTTATCGAAGGCCACTTAGTCTGGAAATAAAACCACAGCGAATTAGAGCAACGCAGCCAGTGCAGAAGGTGATACAGCCACCTTGGCGTAGTGGTGGCCCTTCTCCACCCATGCGAAGCCTGACAAGCCTTAGTTTGGGGTCAGGGAACTGGCTTCGCCGAAGTGAGAGCACATGCACAGTTAACTCCACGACACCCCCACGTGCAGGCAGGGGTCAAATGAGACCTGCAACCTCCTTGCCACATATTGCCAGGGGTATGGCACCACTTCCTTCGCCTTCAACACCTCGTGGGCCATGCCTGCTTGTGGCTCTTCGTCCCATAAACCTGGAACAGGAGCGTCAGACCTTTTTTCAGTCTAACTATCTGTATGAGCCCCAGTTTGAGTACGCCTCCCCAGAGCCCGTCAGTGTTTTGGAGAAGTACAGAGAGGGCTCCAGCCTCTTTCTGTCCCAGGTATGTTTTATGTTGAAAATACAAAAATTCATTGTGTTTCAATGTCCAGTGAACTGCCTTACTGTTAACAGCCTCCGTAAGCAAACGCCTTCTAAAGGTGCAGTGCCATTTACACTGTTCTGTGAATTTGTCATTTCAGTAAGAAAACGTGAGTTGGAGTTTTATGTGAGGGATTTTGTATTGCAGATTCGCCACGTTGACCAACAGAAAGCAGCTTGGTTTGAAAGTGACTTCTGTGTGAGCAGTGCTTCATACTTCTCTACACTATTTACAATAGACAATGAACCTTTTTCGCCTCCTAATTTTTGCTGAAGTTTCAGTAATGTGACTGCGCCTTAATGGAAATAGAAACCTCATAAGTTACCGATTTGAAACACTCAATGTAGGGAGAAACTCTGTGTGTATAAATAGCGCATGAGAGACTCCAATTACAGTTGGTTCCTGTAGAGTTTAATGTTTGCACGTTGCAAAGCTAATGATTTAGTATTCAAATACGTTTGAAATGCGTAAGTAAAAACTGCATTTTTAATTAGTTTGATATTTTCAGTTTGAAATTAAATCAGTATTTTTATGATCAACATTTCAGTATCCGTTTTAGTCGGCTTGTCATTCTGGGATTGCAAAAGAAACATACAGTGCTGCCTTAGGTTTTGAATAAAACAGGCTACCTTAGATATGCAAAATATGTAAATATGCTGTCTATGTTGGGAGCAAAGTTATGGTGGCTTAAAATGTTGCTTACGCTGACAGCTTGCTAGGTTTGAGAATCAGTGTTACTTTAGAATCATTGAGACACTATTATAGTTTTATTAATAGTTTGAATTAGTTTTTATTTGTATGTGTGGTTTTGTAATTTTCATTAGTTTTCTCTTTTTTTATATGTATAATAGTTTTTATATATTTTTTTATTTTAGTATTAGTTATTTTAGTACATCAAGTTAAATTAAATGCTTGCTTAGCAACCAGCTGAAAAAAAATAAGTTTACTTTTTCAAAATATTTTATTTCAGTTAATGTCTATTTATTTCAAGTAGCAAAAATATGGTTTTATCTTTTTGGTTTTCATTTTAATTCACTAGAGTTTGGCTGTTTGGAACACAGCCATAATGTTAAGTCCTGAATCTATTGCCATTTGTCTCACCTCGTGCCTTTTTTCTAGGCAGTTGGGATTATGGAGTGCGTGTTGAAGAGGTATGAGACCTATGAAAACTTTGAAGAAGTCACAGGGGGCAGCTTGCTACCGAAGAGTCAAGTGTGGGCAGCCACACGCAAGTACCTACAGAAGGAGGGCTGTGTTGGTGAGGTGTGTGGATATCAGAGTTTAAGTGTCGAGGCATTAGTGTTTTATCAAATAACAAAAGAATAGTCATTTCAAATTCTGTCACCAGGTGGTTGTAAGTCTCTCTGATGAGCTTCTGTCCCAAGCAGTAATGATGGTGGAGAGATGTCGACCAACTCTAACTATTAACTTGTCAGGAGCAAGGCAACACTGGCTTGAGGGCATGCTTAGACATGAGATTGGTATGAACTTTAACACACTTCAAACTATAAATTAAACACTAAATGTTGTAAATGTTTTGTCCAGTCAAATAACAAACGTTATTCAGTCATCTCATTCGTATTGCTGTTGATTTAGTACTATGTAGCCCTGCATATAGTAAAATCTAATTGGTACAAAATCCTGCTTGACATAATAAAGTGCTGCTGTGATGATGTTTTTTGTAGGCCAGCCCAGATGTTAGCATCACCCTGTTTTCCGTGAGAAAAACCCAATAAGAGTTTCCACTGGCTTTTAGTTTATGTCAGAAAATGAGCTCTGTGACCAACAAAAGTTTATGATTCGTACACGTTCAAAGCTAAATGTAGACCATAAACATGCTGCGTTATGGTTGACCACCATTAAACTTCTGAAAACTCTATGTCTTTATTTATAAAACATATTCCCTCAAAGTACGAGTTAGCAAGAATGTGATTATAAATAAGAGGCTGTGAAACTAGTGGGTAGTTGAGTTTTCCTGTTTAACAAGACGGCGTTTAATGTCCCAGACAACCTCTGTAGTCCCATTTTAGCTACTAGTACTCAACTACCATATTAAAGAAGAGTTAAGGCTTAAACAAAACTCAAGGGTGTATTACTGATTTATTTCATGTGGTAGAATAAAATGTAAAAACACTGATTGTAGGATGATAGATTTTCGTGATCTGGCCTGCAAAAATATGTCATACCTGCAGAACTCTAAATTGTATATTAAATATAATTTATGTTCTGATTGGCTGTTATTGTGTCACATTATGTAGCATTTTTGCATTTGGTCTAGGTGGGCAAAGCACTTGTTTTTGCTGGGTCACAGTTGGTTACAACATTGATCTTGCTATACAAGAAATATCGTATTGACATTCTTCTGTGTTGAATCTAGTTGGTAACTGACTATTCTTGATGTTAATTTTATAGTCTTTTGTCTGCAAAACCTGTCCTTCCAGCAATTTTATGACTTTCACTCCCAGGCACACATTACTTACGGGGTGTGAATAACTGCATGCAGCCATGGGCCACTTCTGTTGGGAGAAAGCAGTTTGGACTGAAACCAGCTAATCCTACTGAAGAGGGGCTTGCTAGTCTTCACAGTGTGTTGCTACGGAAACAGCCCTTCCTGTGGCGAGCTGCTCTGCTATACTATACTGTATACCATGCCACAAACATGAGCTTCAGCCAACTGTTCAGCCATATTGCTCGCTTTGTCCAAGATCCTGCTGTACGCTGGGAATACTGCCTCCGCGCCAAACGAGGACAGACAGATACCTCGAAACCAGGTGAACTAAATCACAAAGAATAGAACTGAGAAATATTTTTAATATGTGATGTCATTTTATTATGTTGACTTGAGAAAGCCAGCATTCTCATCTATCTGGTTAACTGACAGACTCTATGTCCTGAAAACCTTAAAGCTTTTAAAACCGCTTTTAAAACCTCTTTTAAGATATTAAAGGTCCCGTTTTTCACGCTTTTTTGAAGCTTTGATTGTGTTTACAGTGTGCAATATAACGTGTTCATGTTTCGCGTGTAAAAAAAACACAGTATTTTTCTCACAATTCAACTATCTATATACCGCTGTTTTCACGGTCATAAAAACGGGCTGATGACTTCCTTGTTCTATAAAGTCCCTCCTTCAGAAATACGTAACTAGTTCTGATTGGGCCAGCGGTTCCTGTGTTGTGATTCGACAGCAGCTTAGAGCAGGCTGACCTCCTGGAAATGTGATTGGACTAGAACACACGTGCTGGAGATGTACTTATAATCACAGGAGCGTTTTTACTGACGAGATGCGCATGAAAATCGCATTCAATTTTTTTTTGCACATCCCTAACATCTAGTTAACAAAGCTAAACAACGTTGCCCTTTGTGTAATAAGTTACAGAAACTGTTAAACGCAACTTAACAACTTAAATAATAAAATACACTTACCGGTTGTGGTCCATAAACAACGCCTTCTCCAAACAAAGAGGGAACTGCTCCATCTTTCAGGAATAATCTTTGTGCGAATCTGGCATTAAAGGTCCCATTTTACGCGCTTTTTGGAAGCTTTGATTGTGTTTACAGTGTGCAATATAACATGTGTTCATGTTTCTCGTGTAAAAAAAAACAGTATTTTTCACACAATGCACCTATCTGTATACCGCTGTTTTCACTGTCACAAAAACGGCTGATAACTTCCTTGTTCTATGAAGCCTCTCCTTCAGAAATATGTAACGGGTTCTGATTGGGCCAGCGGTACCCGTGTTGTGATTTGACAGCAGCTGAGAGCAGGCTGCCCTCCTGGTAACGTGATTGGGCTAGAACGCAGGTGCTGGAGATGTATTTATAGTCACAGGAGCGTTTTTACTGACGAGATGTGCATGAAAATCGCATTTGTTTTTTTGCACAGCCCTAACATCTAGTTAACAAAGCTAAACAGCATTACCCTTTGTGTAATAAACTGTTAAACGCACCAACTTAAATAATAAAATACACTTACCAGTTGTGGTCCATAAACAACGCCTTCTCCAGACAAAGAGGGAACTGCTCCATCTTTCAAGAATAATCTTTGTGCGAATCCGGCATTAAACTGATTGAGATTGAGGAAGCTGTCCTCAGCTAAATGAGCTGCACATAGTTTTACATGTGGCTTATAATTTTCGGGAACCAAGATAAACTTAAATTGTAACCATTAATCTCAAAGTACAGCGTTTCTGGGAAGCCCAAACAAAGATGATTGGACTCCAAGAAAAAAAAAAACAGCGTTTCAACGACATGGCAAAAAACAAACAGCTCTTCCTTCTTCTCCGTCGGAGCGAAACAAGGCCACGCCCCCTGTTTGTGAATTCATGTGGGCGGTGGTTAGTCAAAAAAACTGTTTTAGTGACGTCATTAGTACAGGAACTAGAGGGCTGTAGTCCAAACGGGTCGTTTTTTGTAGGCGAATTCTGTTAAATCAAATATCTCGCTTGGCATTGAACTTTGAGCTTTAGAATTTTACAGATATTATTTATACTCTAACAACAACATTACACAATAACTAAAGTTTAAAACATGGGATCACGAAGAACGGGACCTTTAAATATACTTAAAACTTTCTGGCCAGGATTTCTCAAGCCAACAACATTGTTTGTCTTCTCAAACTTTATTATCTAGTTTTATATTGCCTTTCTGTGTTTGTACTATATGTTTTTGCATATGTGTGTGTACAGGTTGCTTCAGTAAAGATCAGGTCTACCTTGATGGAATTTTAAGGATTTTACGCCACAGGAGAAACATTGATTTTAAGATATTAACCGCTCTTGGCAAGGCAGGTCCTATTCACACTTACTGTTTTTAAAGTAATATTCTTTCTTTTTTTTTTTATCAGTGAAACAGTTCCTTTGATTATGTATATTCATACCAATTTATATTATTCCAATTTTTAGGTTTCCTATGAAGATGTGGACAGACTTCGGGATTTGGCTGTATTAAATGGAACTAGGATTCCTCACTTCATGCAGGATGAAGAACGATATCTTCAACACCTCGACCACATAGTCGAAGTGAATGAACTGAGTGATACAGAGCTTCAAGAGCTCATTCCATGAAGAGTTGCAAAAAAAAAAAAAAAAATCTAAACCATTTTTTTTTTCCCAGGCCAAAACAAAAATTGATTTTTCAAAGATCTGATTGATATAATTTTGGATGGTTTTTCATGAAAACGTGATGTTTGATAATCATCCATAGAAAGTAATACATGCAGCATGGTTGTGTCCAATGATTGATGTAGTAGTATGCTACATTAAATGCCATATTACTCAGTAAGTCTGTTTACAAATCCAATGATTGTCCGTTTTAAAACCATATGACTCTCAGGCATGAAAGACATGTTTAGATTCTTGCAAACCTAAGGTATGTTCGGAATGGCATACTACCAATCTCATACAATTTTTTAGTATACTGTGCACTATGCACATTTTTAAAACATATATATGATGTTGAACATTATGCCAAAGTGTGCAGTACTGTAATGCCGTGGCCTTGACTTGAACTAGTGTTTCCAATATTATGAGCAAACCAAAAGATTTCTTTCTTAATTCATTAGTTGATTAGATGGAACAAAATATGATATAAATCCAAAACAGTTGTAATTATTTCAGTTGACAATTGGATGTCACGTGTTAATTTAAACGTGCATCGTAAGACAACAGAAAATGGCCTTGCATACTGTTTTTAAAAAAAACTACATTGTATGCAGTAACTAGTATTCCGTTCCGAACACTACCATAGTCATGAGAAGCTGAAAGATGGTCATGTAGCATTTTAACTGCACTCATAATGTAATGGGCACATCCCAACATGCTAGTTATTGATATCTGACACAAGGCAGAACTATGTGAGCACTTAATCAAATGATTTACCCTGACAGTGTTTATATGAGAATTCACACGCACTTCATTTAGATTGCTGTTAGATTTTTCTACTAGTTTTTAATTTTCTCTATTTATTGTTTACCTCTTGTATTAATGTTAACTGAATGTCTGTGGTATTAGCTTTATGCACAAGTAGCAAATGTGTTTTTTTTTCTTCAACTTAGCATAGCAAGCAATGCAAAAAGACACCAAGGCTGACTCATTTTAACAAAACATTAATTGAGAACTTTATAATAAAGAAATTACCCCAATGAAAAAAAAAAATCTGGCCCCTTTGACAATTTTACTTTTTCCTCATCAGGGCTTATGAAATGTCAGTATTCTATCTAGAAATAATCAGTGTTCTTCTGCGAGCACCCTTGGTGGTCTTCTTTCCCCATGCTAATGTGATGCGACACCTTTGTGGGAGAGTTGCCAGTGCAACCTCTGCTTTTCGTACCCGTTTAAAGCAGTCCAGCTGGCCAGCTTCCTCAATGTACATATTAAGATTGTGACGGACTCAGGAAGAAAAAAAAAAAAAGGAGGTCATATGGATGTGCCTTATATGGGTTCAAAACTCATGCGTCATGTCATAGCTCCATGTTATATGCTTGAAATCACATATCCATTTGTATTTATCATTGTCAGTACTGCACGAAAATTGCACACTTCATGATAAGTTGCTGTTATCTTATTAAAACTGTACACTGAAGTCCCTAGAATCATTGTCTGAGTGCTAAATAAAAAAAAAAAAATTTTATATATATATATATTAGAGTGGCGCGCAATGTTGTAATTAAACCTAAATATGACTTTGCTGAAAATAGTCTTAGGCCATCTAAGATGTAGCAGTCTTTGTTTCTTCATCAGAAGAGATTTGAAGAAATTTTACATTACAGCACTTGCTTAATGGATCTTCTTTCATTGAATGGATGCCATCAGAATGAGTTTTCCAACAGCTGATAAAAACATCACAATAACCCACAAGTAATTCACATGACTCCAGTCCATTAATTAACATCCTAACTACATAACATTCAAAACCATTGCCTCAGACTAAAATACTAGTCGTATATCCATAATGCTTTTTTCAGTGAAATATCTCATCTGAATCAGGAGAGAAATGTGCACGGATAAAGCACAATTTACAAGCAAAGACAGTTTAAACAAGTTCTGATAAAACAGTTTCAAATATATTGGTGGATTTTATTTATAACAAACGCACAGGTTTTCACTTTACATGATTATAATTGATGAACTGGAATCGTGAATTATGTGATGCATTTCATTTACTTGTTATGTTTCTGCAAATATATTCTGATAAAGAAACAAACGTATCAGCGAATTTTAATCTTTGGGTGTACTATTCCTTTAAATTGTCACTGTATATTAATAAATTTTATGTATGAATTATTAACAATATATATTAATATTTCTTTAATTAAATTGACAAACTCATATCAATAAAGTAATTCATAATTCAAATATATATGTACCATTCGCCACCAATTATCGCATTGAAATTGGTGGTGGAAAACATGAGACCGATTAAAAACAAGTTTCATTTAATATATCTTATTTTCAATAAATTGCAGTAAAGCCTCCATACCTGACAATACTATAGTTTATAATCTGAGCTCATATCAGCAGGGCAAGTCACTGAACAACACAATCTTCCAGTATATAACGCAACCAGGATCGGGAGCCCCCATCAGTCATCTACAGCCTGAGAATCATGGGGAAAGAGCAGGCATTCTTTCCCAGTCATAATATCATAGCTTAATTCAGTGTTGTTCCAAAAATGAAATGGAGATGTCCAACTCAAAATTGGGGAGATGGGGGAAAAACAAGCAGCACTAATACAAAGTGAATGTAGGAGAGGGACTACAGCCCATTGTGTTCATTCTGTACAAGTCTTGTGTTGCTTAATAACTTCTTGCTCCAGTAAAATGAAGCTTCACACCTGAAAGGCAGCATGTCTCTGCACGACATGTTGAGGTAAAAAGGTTTTCCTAGAAGAAAGATTCAAAAAGGAATTGATGAAAATTTTCAAAAAGATAATTTTAGATTAATCAAAAATACAGCGTACTGACTGTACATGACATCCTGTACCTGCTTTTAGCCCATCATGTTGTGGTTGAGCTTCTTATTGCCAGAGCACCTTCTGAATTTGACAGAGACTGTCCCTTCAGCACAGGATCTACAGAAGAATGTCAGATGCCATGTCATATGATTTCACTTAGAATGGGATGTATATTACCAGTCAAAGACTTTATTTTATCTTTTTGAAAGAAGTCTCTTATGCTCACCAAGGTTTTTTTTTTTTTGTTTAGTTTTTTTTACTATTTTCTATTTGGTTATATTTACAAATGTTATTCATTCCTGTGATGCAAAGCTGAATTTTCAGCTCCATTACTCCAGTCTTCAGTGTGACATGATCCTTCAAAAATCATTTAATATGCTGATTTGGTGCTCAATAATTAATACTGGTTATTACAAGTGGGTTTTTTTGCCTTAATATTTTGTGAAAACCATGATTGATGAATATAATTTTTTTGAAATGGTAACATAAATAGATATATTTCGGGACATGATTCATAAAATGTCTTTACTGCCACTTTTGATAAATTTAATGTTACTTACCCCAAACCTTTGAGTTATCACAGTCCACAACAATATTAAGCAGCAATACCAATTTATTTATTGCACAAGTCATACATAACTTCATTCATTCATTGCGTGCATGAACGAATAAAAAAAAAAAAAAGAAAAAAAAAATAATAATCACACAACAAAAAACGGAACAGAAAGAAGAAAATCTTTTGGTGCACTGGGATAATGGGACACTGAAGACTAGAGTAATGGCTGATGAAAATTCAGCTTTAAGAACTTCATCCCAAAATATATTCAAGTAATTTTATTAAAGTAGAAAATGGTTCTTTTAAACTGTAATTTTATTTCACCATTATTGATTTTATGGTATTTTTGATCAAATGAATGCAGTCTTGGTGAGACTTCTTTCAAAACCATTAAAAACATTAATATTGTAATGGTAGTATTTTATAATAAACAATAACTTGACAAATCAATGAATCAAAGCAGATAAGGAAAGCTGGCTTACAAAAGTATGGGTGTTCCATGGCTTCTTGGGCAGTCAATCTCTGTTGATGATCGTAACGCAGGAGTTTATCCAGCAAATCCAGAGCTTCTGGGCTCACCAAGTGCTGATTCTCTGGCTGAACAAAGTTCTCCCAGCGCTTACGTGTCTGCCTGAAGATGTTTGCAATTTCTAGATTAAAACACTAGCTATTTAAAATCAATATGTAGAATTAACTACTGGAAATCCACTACAAAGCACCATGTATATTGTTTGCCAAAAGCATTAAACATTTTTTTTTTTTTTACTGTAGATCTAAAGATGAAAACAAGATTGGTTAACATAGGGATACTGTGCACCGCTAGCAACTTTGTACAAAGATCCTTAAAAACTGACCAATGTGAAAATCTGTCAATAAATTCCCACTCACTGGCCGAGCAGATCTTTGAAACGTGTGTCCAGCTCAATGTGATACTTGTTCAGGTAGCTGAATAGCTCTTCTGTTCCAAGAACCTTGGCAATTCTGACCAACTGTAGGAAAGATTCTGCTGTTAGCATACTGAGTATTTTAAGACTAGATATTGTAAAAATGTTCATAGAAGAATGACAAGTCATACCTGGTCATAGTTGTCTTGACCATGAAAAAATGGCTCTTTCTGGAAGATCATACTGGCTAACATACAGCCTAAGCTCCACATGTCCAAACTGTAGTCATACATCTGCAAATTATTTAAGAATTATTTATTTAGCAAATTATTTATTCATTATTTAACTGCAACATCTGATGGTAATATAGGAATAAGTTAACTCTGTGTGCAACTTGATCCTGAAATCTGTTCAATAAAAAAAAAAAAATTGGACGGCAAGTGTTTCTCAGGGGAACGTCTATAAAAAGAAATCTGCATGGCACCTCAGTGATAAAAGTCCTGCATTCATGATGATTTGTTCACAGTGGAAGAGTAAGTTCTGTGATCCTGCAATAATGGGAACACTGCTCATTTAACGGTCAGTCACATGATTGTCTTCTGTAAACAGCTGTCTGTTTTTGCTTGGAGAATTAATACATATTCATAATATCCTATTTATTATTTTTATTAAATAAATATTCTTCTATTTAAAAACAGGAAAACTGACACTATTCACAAAAGGTAAACAATTCACCTAGCTACTTGTTTGACTAGTAAAATGTGTTTTCCCAGTGCAACTAATAGTATCCATCCAAGTGAAATATATAAAATCAGCTTGTCATAAAAAAAAAAAAAAACAACTTCACAGAGTCAGAAAAGGAACAATCGCTTTTGTCATTATTTTGTTGAACCACTTTTTGCTTTAGACTTTACAATATTTGCCCACTCTTCTTTGCAGAACTACTCAAGTTCAGTTCAATTTGATGGTAACCTTTTGTGGACTGAGGTTAAGTCTGAGCTCTGACGAGGCCATTCAAGGACATTCAACCTTTTCCTCCTCAAACCACTGTGTCAGTCTAACCTTCTTTCCACTGACAACTTTCCGGCAGAGGGCAGCAGATTTTTCTCAAGAATTTGATGGTATTTTGCCTCATCCATGTTTTTTTTTTTTTTTTTTTTTGTATCCATCTCCTGACTTGTGCCTACCCAGTACTTTATCCTTTAACTTCAACGTTTGTATATGTGTATGTATACACACACACACAGACACAGTCATATACACACAAACAAACACTCACTCTATATATAAACATATATAGTTAACATTTTAAAAATGTATTGTAAGACTATTCCAGATTCCAGCATTTCAGTAATAAAAGTCCATATTTCAAAATCGTGTACTTTACCACAAAGTGCAACAGTTAAGGTACGGTGCTTGGCAGTGGTCAAAAAGTATCAAAACTTACTAAATGACTTTTGGATTGATCATCTTCTTGTGGATTTAGGCGGCAATTAAATTACCACACAACCTTGGGGTTTTCAAAAATTTGGACAGGAATTTTTAAATGGGTGGTTGGAAGAAAATAAATACAGTATTTCCCGGACTATAAGTCTCACTTTTTTTTATATTTTGGCTGGTCCTGCGACTTATAGTCAGGTGCGACTTATTTATCAAAATTAATTTGACATGAACCAAGAAAAATGAACCAAGAGAAAACATTACCGTCTAAAGCCACGAGAGAGTCATGTGCGACTTATAGTCCAAAAAATATGGTAAATGAAATTCTGGATGGCAATAAAACCCCTGATTTGCCCCTTTAAATGTTGAAATTCCCTGTGAGAAACAATTAATTTCTGAATAGGGATAAACACTTAATAAATATGTGATGTTTATTTAAGGGAAACATTTTAGGAGCTATTCATGTACAAATCCACAAAGTTTTTTCCCGAAAACAGTATGAAAAGGCCATGAACATAAAAGACATAACATACCTGATAGTCAACCAGCAGCTCTGGTCCCTTATATGATCTTGAGGCGACTCTTACATTGTATTCCTGTGCAGGATGGTAGAACTCAGCAAGACCCCAATCTATAAGCCGCAACTACACCAGTTAACCAAAAAAAAAAAACATATACAAGAGGTCATATAATATACAGCACTGATCTGTAGTCACGAACAAGGGACACATCCAAAAACAAATCCACAGTACTGTTATCAAACTTCACCTTTCTCATCTGGTGGTCTATCATGACATTATGAGGTTTGACATCCCGATGCATGATGCCCATGCTGTGAGAGTAGTCCAGTGCCTTCAAAGAAACAAAGCACATGCACATAATGCACTCTCCTGTTCAAAATAAAAAGTAAAAAATGAAAGTGTAATCTTTATTTCAGCTAAATTACAGTGTTCTTACCTTGAGAAGTTCATACAAGTAGAACCGGATATCAAAGTCTGTAAGTCTCTGATAGAGATCCTACGAATCAGATATGCAAGATATTTAATGTTGGCCATTTTGGTTTAACTCCTTTCATTGATCAGACAAAACTAGTTTATATATAAAGTAAATAAATGTAAATGTGGTACCTTGAAATCTGTGTTATTGATGTACTCAAACACAAGGGCTGGCGTTCTAGACTGTGGAATACCAAAAGAAAGAAAAAAGCATTTAAAAAGTGCATACAAATACAACAAATACAAAGATGGAATGCATACATAGTAGGGGTGTAACAATCCATCGCTATGGATCGATAAATTGATCATTGATATTTAAAATATTTTAAATTGTTTCTTTTTTTGTTGTTTCTTAAGGAGGATTTACACTATTTTACACTATTTAAGCACAGAAGCCCATAATACTTTCTTAACTGTTGACGTTTTTTTTTTTTATATAAAAAAAAAAAAGAAAAAAAAGTGTAGGCCTATTTTTTTGATGTGGAAATTTCAGATCAATGATCAGGTTATATGTTTTGGTTGCATTTGCATGTTAATAAAAATTTAGATGGTATACAACGTTTCTTTATGGGCCTGCTAATAGGTAATATTATAATATGTTAAGACTAATTTAGCAAAAACAGCATTGTGTAGAAAACCACTGCATATACTTTTACAGCTAAATTTACCACAGGGTCCTTCACTGTGTCTACAAGACGAATGATGTTGGTTCCTCCTCTTAAGTTCTCCAAAATTTTGATCTCACGCTTAATCTTCTTCTTCTTAACAGGCTGCAAGAGTAAAGAAAAAAATAATAATGAAAGAATAGCTCAGCTAAAAATGAAAACTTTAAAGGGGTCATATGATGCTTTTTTAAGTTTCATAATTATTTGGTGTAACAGAATATGTTGACATGCTTTAACATAAAAAAACAAAAAATACTGCACATTATTGTTGGTCCTCTATGCCCCGCCTCTCTCAAACACGTCGTTTTCTACAAAGTCACTCCTTCCGACAAGCACAGTCTGCTCCGATTGGCCACCTGACCCAGCGCATTGTGATTGGTCAACCACCGCAAGCACTCGTCAGAAATGTAACACCCCTTTCCATAATCACAAACTTCATCTTTCAAAATCAATGTAAAGACAGTACATAATGACCTAAGTTTTACCATCAGTTCAAGCTCAAAGGGGGAACGGAGTTGTGTGAGAGACACAGTGATGAAGCTCGTATGTGTCTGCAGTACACAAGCCACGGACGGTTAAGACAGCTGACAACACTGTGTGACCCAGTCTCTCTCTCTGTCTTTTTTTCTTTGCGTGAACATTTGGGTGGCATCACGTGAATATTTCCACTTGACATAGACATGTAGGGGTGTGTTAGAATGAGCCGTTTTAGGGGGGCGTGGCAGTGTCTTAACTTTGATAAATAATATCTCTGTGGATTTGAGACTTCCGTTGTTGCAACTTTACAGATCTTCTTCATGCAACAAGAGCTTGTAACCCTCCAAAGAGAAAGGAAATTTTTAAATCGCATCATATGACCCCTTTAATATCGTCTCATCATTTCAGTTCAAAGACTGGATGTCTATGTAATCAAAAGATACTGTAAAGTTATCCATGTGAACCGAGTAGTGTCATCCAAAGTCTTCCAAAAACAAAGAGACAATCACTACATAAGACAAATACATGTAAGCTTTTATTCACATCAATTATACATTCATAAAGCACATTAAATACGGTAAACTCAATTGTGCATCCTTGCTTCACAACACCAAACATCATCAGCTCCTGCACCTCAAGCAAGCATGCCTTAGCCTCTGTTGATCTTACTTAGTGTGCTTTATGTTCATTGGAGATGAAGAACAATCTTTTTTTATTTTTATGGATGGGGTTTTGAATGACATGACGATGAGTAAATTATGAAAAAAATATAATTTATGGGTGAACGCTCTCATTAAGAAACTGCTTCTACCTAATGGTCAGACAATGAGAGACCAGGCATTCTTACCTTCAGTATTTTAACAACTACTCTGTCGTTGCTGTTGATGTTGATGGCCTCAAACACTTCACTGTATTTGCCTCTTCCGAGCTTTCGTACAAGCTGGTAGTCATCCTGGTTGCTGAATAAGACAGAGTAAGCTACAAATACATAAAACTGTGCAAAAAGGTTTATCCAAGTACTGTGGTAAGACTTGGATGACATTTTTTTTTTTTTTTTTTTTTTACATACTACTACCATGCTTTAGCATCCTGAGTTGGCATGTACTCTACAGTCAAGTACCATTCTAGTTCCATTGGAACACTGTATTATTGTTCAACCAATGTACTTTTTCTCAACGGAACCATGCTAAAATAATCTCTGTAGGGGCTAATCAACTGTGTACCTCCAGCTAGGCACATGTGCTTCATAGTCCCAGTACTCCTTGCTCTTCACAGTGTTGGCATCAGCATAAACCCGTGCTTTGCTGCTCACGGGACCGGGCATGGCGGGCTCGGCCAGTCGATCCGCCTTCCCTCCACCTGCTACTACGAGACTCTCCAAGCGGAAGCGACAAGTCGACCGTCTCTGTTGTGAAATACTGCAGAAAGTGTTGTGGTGCCGCAAAACAATGTAACAAGCCGCTTCAATGCGATCTCTCGCGAGCAATTGTGATTGACAGCTGCTCAGCGGCGGCGCGCATGACCTCGCGCTGACGCTCGCGCCACTCAAAGCCAAAGCAAAAAGCAATGGGCGTCTGAAATGCTGCAGAAACCAGCTTATTTTCTGACAGACCGCCAGCTTATTAAATAATTAAAAGTCAGGATTCAATGATGCGCATCGAGGCAGCCTAATAAGATGTGTCCGTTTGTAAACAAATGTAAAAAATTGAGTAACAGCTTTAAAGTGATCGTAGTATATGCGATTGTCTGTAGCAGCCCTCGTATTTTGCATCTAAATAAACAGTGATGCAAATATTTAATTGAAGCACAGACCTGTCAAACCCCCTGAATGTTGCTACGCGGTAAAACTGAACATAAATAACGTGAAGCAGCCGAAATTTCGAGTTGATCGATTGTCTCGGGGCGTGAACAGCGTTTGATCACCACTGTTTACTATAATATTCATTACAGCGGTTTATCAGCCCTGGTTTAAAAGCGTTCCCTGCCGATAAACGCGCTAAGCTAGCGATCTCTACGGATCGGTTTAATTAAATTAGCCCCAAAAACTTCGACACACACAACTCCAGATTTTCGATTACTCTTTAAATGGAGTGTCTCAATTATTCCCAGTGATCCAACAATTAGATTCAGAAAGCGACAGAGAGATCCGCTGGCAAGAAGGCGGATTTCACCCCGAAGATAGCACTTCTGCCGATTTTTGCGATAGCATAGATGGAGTCACCGGAAATACAGTATGTACTTCAGGTACCTTTTTCAAAATAAAAGCCCCCGAATTGAGTCGCATGAAGCTGCAACGCAACTGAATTTGCAACTGAAACAGCAGTTTTTCTGCTTTAACAATTATTTTTATTTATATAATTTGTTTGTTGTGATTTTAAGATGTATATGTACCCAATAACGATAACAGGTGTTCAAGTTACAATTGTTAAAAAATAAAAACAAATTTAGGATAGCTAAGTAATGTTCCCATTATATTGTTCTCTTTAACACATTTACTAGACTAAAAAGTTACACTTTTATAGTAAAAAAAAAACCTTGGTCTTAGTCATTTTACCATTTGGTTCACAAATAATACAACAGCTGTTTACAAACATTTAATTTTAAAATGCCTTGTAGTTATGACATGCCACACCTTTGTGAGAATGGAAGAAACACACAAACGGCATATTTACAATTTGAGTTTCTTCACTACCTTATCTAGAAACAAAGACATTTAAAGGACTGGATTGGGTGACATACAGGAGGAAACGCTAGATGGTGAGATAACCTCTATTTTTGCTGGAAAAAAAAACGTATTTATTCAACCCGCTAATAGACTCGACATCAAAAATATTGCTTCACAAGCAACGACACCATTCAGTCCCTGCATTTAATGCACATGAAAATAGGAGTACACAAATCTGTAACAGAACAAACAATACTGACACATAAGCCATTAATGTTACAAAGGCTTACATTTGCATCGAAAGGGGCAAAGAAATGTTTACAAATTTACATTCAAGCTGTTAGGAACATAGAATGTATAATTAATATGGATTCAATTAATATGCTTAGAGATTTATACACTTCATTTTAAGAGGTTTACTATTTAATACTGTGTTTTTATGTTCTTTTAAACATATCACGTTATTGTACTCTTGAATTTGTTTAAAATGTTTGTTTTTTTATAATTACAAAAGCAGCTGTGCAATTTGCACATCTTCCTGTGGTTCAGTATTTTAACCCAAAATGAAGGTTCTACTGTTAATGGATCCAATTAGGAAAGCACAAAATGAACTACCAAATGATTCATGGCATTTTGTTTCTAAAACAGAAAGCAAAGAAAGAATCTGTGGCCAAGAAACTGAACAAGTAGTCTATGGCAAAATAATAATCCACCAAAACAGAACCAACATATCCTCACAAGAGGAAACAATCACATGCACAGTCTACAGTATGATGATGATACACAAACAGATACTAAATCCTAGAACTGTACTTATGTTGAAGCGATACAAAACATCCATGTACAGATAACTAACAAATTCTACAGCGTTGTTTAGCTAACGCAACAGCACCTTTTTGCAATTTTCAAACAAAAATACTTCACTGTTGTTCTGTTGCCTGGCAGTTAAAATAGAACCGTAAATCGTTGTACTACTGTAAATTCACTCTTGGAACTGCTTGCAAACTATTGCCCCATTGTTAGAGATCAGTCAAAATTCTCTAGAGAAAAAGAATGGCTAATATATATATATATATATATATATATATATATATATATATATATATATATATATATATATATATAATTTTTTTTCTCTTGTAGTCCTTTGCCTAGAAGTTAACATCGCAGTTTGCACTAATGACAGATTACAACCAACTAAATAAATTATTTAGGCTATTCATGCATACATGTACCCTGTTACAGTATGGGTTAGGTGATGGGAGTTATACATTACGAATACATACAATCACTACTGTATATTGTCCAGATGGCCATACAGTGTTCAAGTTCCATAGCTAACATGGAAGCATGAGATGGAGATACAGGAAGGCAGTTAATTTAAAAGTTACAAGGCCAAATAATTATAAAATAATAATAATAATAATAATAATAATAAACAAAATCCATGCAATGAAACATCTAGTTGTGGTCAATCGTATGAAGACCAAAAAGCAGACCCAGGTTGTTAACATCTTGCATACCAATTTATGTCATTCTGGAAAAGCTGTTACTGGTAGCTGTACTACTGCATTTACTTCTTGTTTTAGATAGACTGAATTTAGATATAAAGCAGAATTCAAACTAAATATTTAGTTCTTTTAAAAACTGATCAGCTTTTCCTTTGTTGGAAACACCAGTCTTAAGCATATAGAGTTGCACATGGAACAAAATTGTTCCTTTTTACAAGCTTATTATTGTGTAGCAACCATTTACGTGTGGTTATGTTCGTCTGTGTGTCTGGTACAGAACTGAGGCAAGTTTCTGTCTGTGGAGTAAACCCAATGTTGCCAATATCTACCCAGAGGTACACTGAGACTTCTACAAGCTGACACTTTATGTAGTTCCTTACCAGTCCAACAAGTACTGCAATGCTTGTGGGATGTATAAAATGCACAATTTCACTTAATATATGCAAGTAAATTGCAATGTTGCTAAAGCAAGCAGAGTACATTTTCGCTTGGTAAGACTGTAACTACTCTATGCACGAGGACGCAGGATAGCCCCCTCCTTCTGCAGTGTGTTGAACTGTATGTTCTTGAAGGGCTCCAAGCTCTCCAAAACACTCTCCACACCAGACACACTTGAACTGGGCTTCACGGGAGTGGACAATTCCATGTTTAGCCAAGTGTTCCCGCTGTTTGAATCCCTTGTCACAGGTGGGACACTTGAAGGGTTTCTCTCCTGTATGGACTCTTCGATGTCTCTGCAACTCGGATGAGTATTTAAAGCGCCTCTCGCAGTCCGCGCATTTCATCGGCTTCTCCCGAGCAGGGTCGCATCGGTGCTGCACAAAATCAGACGAGGACTGGAAGCGGCGGCCGCAGAGCGAGCACTTCAGCGGCTTTTCGGTGCAATGGGAGTTCTGGTGCCTCTGTAACGTTGACGACTTTTTGTAGCCCTTCCCACACACGTCGCACTTGTACGGCTTCTCCACGGCATTCGATCCGGAGTTCGATTCTGTACACTTGTGCCTGAGAAGTTCCCCGGATTGTCTGAAGCCCTTTTGACAAGCGGCACATTTGAACAGACTCTCGATGCCGTGGACATGCTGGTGGTAGAGTAGGTGGGAAGGCTGCAGGAAACCTTTGTCACACTGATTGCACTTGAAAGGGCGATCTGCCGGGTTTTTGTGCGTACGGCGGTGGCGAACAAGTGCGTACTGCTGCTTAAAACTCATCTGACAGTCCTCACACTGGAAAGGCCGCTCTTCGGAGTGGGTGCGCTCGTGCTGCCTCAGGTCTGAGGGCCGCTTGAAGCTTTTCCCGCATGCTGTGCAGCGGAAGGGTCGCTCTCCAGCTGGCTGGCACTGGTGGTGCAGCAGTTCGGACGACTCCTTGAAATGAAGCTCGCAGAGGTTACACTTGAAAAGGTGCTCACCAGAGTGAGCGTACATGTGCCGTACCAGGTGCTGCCTGTGCTTGAAGGTCTTCTCGCAAACGGCACATTTATACGGGCGATCAGCACTGTGAGTGCGCTGGTGGTGCGCCAGATGAGAAGCCTGACTAAAACTCTTCTCACAAGTGTCACACTTGTAGGGTTTCTCGCCCGTGTGCACTCTTTCATGACGTGAGAGTTCCGAAAGGTGACGAAATGCCTTATTGCACACAGAGCACTTATATGGACGGTCAGAGTCCTGGAAAGCTGTAGAGGAAGAGGAACCCATGGCTGCCCCATCACTGGACGTCTCAGCAGTAGAGGGCTGCTGAGGGTTAGAAGAGGAGTCTGGGCGGTATGTTTTTTCACAAATAGAGCACTTCATTGGATTGTTTCCAGTGGTGTGCTCATTATGATGTTGTGCCAAAGACGTAAGAAGGGAGAATCCCATTTTGCACACACCACACACAAATGGCTTCTGCTCAACCTGGACACACTGATGCTCTAGAAGATCCGTTGCTTGGTTGAAGATCTTCATGCACTGGGTGCACTGGAAGGAACGGTCCTGATTGACCATGCACTGGTGCTCATGTGGATTGGCCAAGTGCGAAATATCATGGCCACACGCACCGCATTTGTGGCCACCTTCACCTCCCACCTGCAGCTGAGGCTGCTGAGCTGGCAACGGGTGCTGCTGTGCATGCTGGCTGAGCTGTGGCTGCTGTAAAGCAGGGTCTGCCTGTAGGACAATACCATATGCAGCACTGCCCAAAGCATTCTCTGCCCCTTGTAAAAGGGGATGCCCAACAGGAGGAGGGGCCACTGCATGTTGCTGTTGCCATGCTTCTGTCATTCTTCCACTGTACATGTATAAATTCAGCTTTCAGGGATCAGCACTTTGGGACCTGATTGCACAAAAATGTTCCAACAAGTGATGGTCAGTTCATTGGAAAGGTAACAAATGAAACTAACAGTCTTGTAGAGAGGTTCAAGACTTTTGGGTAAACTTGTTCATGGTGTGTGTGTTAAACAAGGTGAATTTTTACATTAAATACCAATCCCAAGGGGAGGTGTCTGAAATTTCCTCCAGTAAACGGCAAAGAGTAGTCTCCAAATGCATACCTGCAATAAGAAAAACAGTGGTTTATTACACAAAGCAGCTCATTTACGCAATAATTACTCAGGCCTTCCACATCCTTTGGGAGGGAAAAAAAAAAATCATAATAGAATTAGTATGTTGTTCTTCAGCTCAACTTCCAAAAGGGACACAAGGTCAATTCAAAATAAACTTTTTTTTAATTTTTTTATTATAATTAATGTAATTAAAATCATATTTATTTGGTTTCCCTCAACAAAACTTTTTTTTATTTGAGAATAGTTTTTGAAACTGAAATTTCACAAAACTAAATTAAGCATGCAGAAGTGTGGTTAAAAAAGTTTAGAACCACGGCCTTATTTAGATCTCACTGAGAAAAGGCTCATTCTAGCGGATAAAATAATGAGTCAAAAAAAAAAAAAAAAACCTTTACTTATACATTTTCCATGACTTTTCACAGTCTTAATAATTTATCTGATATATTGTGGGAACCCGGAGTTCTTTCAATAATGATTTTAAATAAACACCCTTAATGACATAGAAACTACTACACCAATCACACGCATTTCTCAGATATGGTCCAATCTATAATTGAATCCAAATCCAAATCCAAATCCAAACGATCATTACAACATGCTCACACACACCAGACAAGAAAAACTTAAATAAGGTTTAAAAAAACAATATTTATACAAGAAAAAATAATAATTGCATGCAATATACACAATAAGTTTAAATATACGAACTGTAAAGCCGACTGACTGCTAGCCTGAAAAAAGGGAGAAATCTGGAATTTCCTTTGATGACCTTAATGCTTTGACTGGTGCAGAAAATAAGCCATGTTTCGGATATTAGAGATCCGTATGCAAAGCCATTTCGTTAGGCCTGGCTTAAAACGGTTTCCTTGCTTTTTATTCGCAGTTTGTGTGCAGGAAAACTTTAGCTAGCTTTTGACCAATGCACACTTGCAGCCAAGGCTAGCCAGCCTTGCTAATGCTCTTCAATCTGCCCGTCTTGCAATGGCTACATTTTATGTGACTCACAAATCACACATGCAATAAATGCATTATTTGCAACAATTCATAACGCGTCTGCAGAACTGCATGCAAACGATATGTAAAGCCCCATGCAAGTGTGTTTACCAGTAACAGTTACGCTAAACTGTAGCTATTGCGTTAAAAGAGGCATCAGCCGCCCCCTCACTGGCTTTAACCTACTTTGCGTCGCGTTTTTCCTTTGGTACCTTGTTTTCCCGAAGATCCACGCTTGGAATAAATATATACAGGACGTTTTTAAGGCAGGGAGGGGAAAAAATCGGGCGCTTCCCTGCCAGTGGGATGCAGAAGGCCCAAATAAACGTGACGCATCGGACCTCTACGACCAGCCCCTCGAACAAGGCGGACACCCCGATGATATGGGCGGAATCAAGAAGATGGAAAATCACTGATTTATTTTCATGTATAAGCGAATCGCTAAAATCGTTCGTTCTGTCTGACGATCATGTGTCATGTAAAAATATGTTTAAAAATAATCAAATAATGAAATAAGTGTGTCCTCACAATGGTTTTGCAACGTTTATATATGGAATGGCTTTAGAGTAGTATGTGCAATTTAGATACTCTGTATAATGAAATAGCCTACATATTTTTTGTCTACAGTTTTGTTCGGCCCCAGTTATTCTTACACATACTCTGTAAACAAATCCTAAAGGAATTAGTGGATTCTTATATTAGGAGTTATTGCAAATTATATTAGAAAAACCATAAACACTCTTTCTGGGATTATGTATGTTTAGGCTAATGGTTAAAATGTTATTTATTAATGTTAAAACTGACGTTTTATTCTGGGTGTATTAGGATGTTGATCAGTGAATCCCATAACCTACACTTTGTGGTGGTGGGTGAAATCAGTCCATATTTACAGAAAGACAAAACACAGTAGTCTAATAAAATCAAGGATCTAACCCAAATATTCAAGATGTAAGGTTATATATTACAAACTCTTTAATATTCAAAAGCACTCAAGGTGGTTACAGCCCTGATGAGTCCTTTCAAATACATATTTCAAAGGCAAGACTAATTTTATTTTAAAAAATTAAAAGAGAAAAAGAAGGGAGAAAAAAAACAAGTGTCAAAATCAAACAACATAGAAAACCAACTGTTCAGAGTATCTGCACAGCATCACTCGAATGCTACAGAGCAAAAATAAGTATTTAAGCTATTGAAAGCATCCAGTGAGAGGCTCTGATGTTCAAATGTAGACTGTTCCAGAGCTTTGGGGTAATTACAGAGAAGGCTTGATCAACTTTTGATTTACAAATCAAAATTACAAAAATGGTGTGTCTTAAATCACATAAAACGTTACATTAATCTTTAGGCTAGTTTAGCTAATGTACGCTAGAATAAACAAACATAAGACTGGCTCTTTTAACTGTAAGGTGGGACTTTCAGTCCTACAGCCACCATGCTGGGCATTGTGATGCTGCTTCCAACAATAGTTTTGCACTGTTATAATGTAGGACTACAAACTCCAGATTTAGCATTTCAATTTCTTCTATTCATGCTTGAATGAGTGGCTCATCTCCTCGTAACGTATTTGTTGATTGCCAAATCAACATCTGATTTAAAAATTGAAGATAGTGTTTTTTGTGTGAATGTTTTCTTTGACAAAAATAAGAAACAACATAACCTCAAACATTTTATTAATTTCCACATAACTTGGAAACAATCTCATAAATCATTGCGTAAGAAAGGGCATGCTTAGGCATGCGATGATCTCACAACTTGATATCACTGGATGAGTAGTATAAAATGTACAATAGCACTTTATCATTCATTAATTTAGATAATGTCAGTCAGGTCCCACTGAGAAACATAAGCTGGTATTTTTACACTGCTTTCAGTCCCAGTTTGTTATCTAAGTTGCTGGACAGAGTGACAGGCAGAAAATCACACAGAGTAACAGCAGAAGAGAACAGGCTTACAAACATGCTGTAAAAATCTCCACAGGCTTAGGCTCAGTTCTTAAGCCAACTTGATTTGTTCAAAGGTGGGGTGGGAGACCATTTCATGTGACCACTGTCATCAGTACATAACCTGCTCACAAGGATGGTTTCTCAATTAAAAAAGGCACTCAGCATATCAATGATATCTTGCGAACCTGTTAAAATATGTTAACTGTTCAGTAATATAGAATAATATATATTGAAAGCAGTGGTCATAAGGTAACAGTCTCAGACTTTATCGAGTATGAGCCGAAATACTCAGCCACTGCTTCACCTCTCTTGTACTTTTATGTCCTATAAGCAGATGTGACATCATGTGGTGTACAAGAAAACACAGAATGTTCTTTAGAAGTGAGCTTGGCATAGCAGTGTTTCAATGGTGATTGTGTTATTGGTGAGTCAAAACAAACTACATGACTGGATTGTGCTGAAATTCAGTGAGGCGGGATTCATAAGTGTGGAAAGAATTCTGCAGGCTTATCCGATTCAAACTGTTTGAGTTTAATGGGAATGCACTATGATGAAGCCCTTTAAGGTAGCTGTTACCACAGACTTACAGGTGCGTCAAATCTGGGTAGATGAGAGAGTTGATTTCTATGGATGACATAATGAGCGTCTGCAGCGATTATACAGGGCTGTACCCTGGAATACAGTTAGGGGGGGAAGGGCATGTAGTCTTGATTATAAGTGTGAATCCCATCTTACATCAACTATATCATAGTACATAAAACCACATGACTATCTTTGCACATTAATCTTCAGAGTCCCGTTACTCAGTAATGTCTCTGGCCTTATGTGCATTTAAAAAAAAAGTGTGAAATAATCTTTTGTAACTGTTAAATATGTAGTAAAACATATCAGACGAGCTGTATATTAAAAAAAAAAAAAACCTAAATGTGTGTAATACTTCAGTTCTACAGAATACTGTAAATGGACCTTTCTTATGAATGGAGGAAAAAGTAAGCAAAGTTAAATAATGGATTATAATGGAGTTATACAATAAATTGAACCATAAAGAAGTTTACAATTTACATGGACTTGCCCAGCTTACACAGACATTTACTATTGTGATTTGTGGGTTCCTTACTGTATTAAGAAGTGGTGCTAAGTGTGCATTGTGTGCATATCTTACTCTTGATGATGATCAATGCTGTTATTGACATTCTATAGGCCATATGATTAAATAAAGAAATGAATAAACAAAATGGCTACACCAATGTTGAGTAATATTACCATGACCACCAGGAGAGAGCTGGAGCCCTGTAGAAAGATTAAAGTTATGTTATTAAAAACACTGTGGCACATTAAAAAGTATTGCAAATTTAAACGTATACTGGGCTCAAACCATTAAAAAGTATTATATTATTATATGTCTTTGTGCTGCTAAATGTAACATATTAAGAAAGATCAGTTTACAGATCCTTATTAGACACTCTTTTTGCATTTTCCTAGTGTTACCAAATGCAAAATACACTATGTAGCATTTTACACATCAAACAGAGCCCACAGTGACCCTAAGAGTGCCCACTTTTTCAGTGGCCTGGATTCCAGTATTTATCCATTCCATGAAGCCCTGCTATTATTGTAAAACATTTAATTAGTAGCTTAATAGTCAGACTGATTATAATTTGCAGTGCTTAATGGGAATGAGTGGTCACTTCTGAGCTTATCTGGAGTGACTATGTTTCCATTGTAACTGTAACTTCTCTGATTGGTAGATCTCTTTTCTGAATAATGGGTATTGTAGTTCTACAACTACGTAGTTGAGCTACTATATAAAACACAATTTTATTCACATTTCCTTGCGGCTTATAAGCATATCTCATCAATTAAAGGGATAGTTCATCCAAAAATTAAAATTACCCCATGATTTACTCACTCTCACGCCATCCTCGGTGTATATGACATTCTTCTTTCAGACGAATACAGTCAGAGTTATATTAAATAATGTCCAGGCTAATCCATGCTTTATAATGGGAGTGGATGGTAGCAAGTCCAAAAAATTGCACCCATCCATTATAAAAGAAGTCCTAACAGCTCCAGGGGGTTAATAAAGGCCTTCTGAATGTCTAGCTTCCGCTAACTGTCATACATGAGTTCACAGGAGAGTGGCATCCAGCAGATGAAATAGGACATAGGTAAACTCCGGTGAGAATATGCTAGTTTCCTGAGAAGCAAGTTTTGTTTACAGCAAAGGAAAACTAGTGTCCAATTGGCTTATATCGAAATCCTCAGATATTTTTCTGTACAAATCCTTGTTTTGTACTTCTAATTCATGATCAGTGGTTTGTTTTGCTCTCTGCTCTCTACTCTGTGATTCCACGTTTGTAATTTTGCCTAAAGGGGCGGATGAACTAGACTTTGAATGTGCAATTTTTTTTTTTTCGGACACCGCTGTGAATATGAGCAGGAGCAGTATATAATATCAGGTACCAAGGTTTTCCTTCAGTTATCACAACATTGATTCCGATGTGCTTGTACTGTGTCTTTTGCAACGGTGTCAAAAGCGTCTTATTATATTGTACTCTCTCTCTCTCTCTCTCTCTCTCTCTCTCTCTCTCTCTCTCTATATATATATATATATATATATATATATATATATAAATATACACTCAGGAAAAAAAAATGTGTCCGCATTCAAATGTACCATCTGTTCCTGTTTCCACTGACATCACGAACCATGCAGCTTCTTTTTTTATTAGATTTTTATAATATTTCAAAGATTTATTATATAAAATAGGATGCTGCGTAAAGGCTTAAATTAGCGCTTCATCCATTTTTGAATTTCTTTACAGATAGGTCATGCAGTTACGTATCGATCCTCTACTGGTAACATGTCTTCACGTGATGCGAATTCATAGGTTAGAGTTCACCAAACTTGAACTTAGGAGTGCAGCCGAATGCAAGTTTTTTTGCACAGGCGTGCATTTCCTGTCTGACGCATTCGCATGCGTATGAATAGAAGTCAGTGAAATGAAAAGTGCAGTATGACTGCCCCTTAAGTCCTGCGTTATCCACTGAACCCCAGTCTCTTGTGAAACAACAGTTAGAAGAAGCTAGAGATTAAGATTTATAAAGTTAAATATGGATATGGATATTTTTCTTACACAATAAATATGGATATTTTTCTTACACAAATGCATCGCTTTGCTTCAGAAGGCCTTTATTCACTCCCCCAGAGCCAGATGGACTCCTTTTATAATGGATGGGTGCCATTTTCTGGACTTTTTATATTTATTCAATAGAACTCAGATTGTATTTGTCTGAAAGAAAAATGTCATATACACCTAGGATGGATTGAGAGTAAGTAAATCATGGGGTAATTTTCCATGAACTATACCTTTAAACACATCAGAGGTAGGTTTGTCTCGAAAGGTTTAAACTTTGTCTTTAGAAATCAGTTTTTCTATGTGGAATGTGATTTTACTACCAGAACCAAAATGTTGTGTTTCACTAAATGATAGCATAAGGTTAGAGAACACTGTCACCTTTCATGCTGTTTACTTACTGAGTTTGTCTTTATCAGGTTCAGACGCTCTCCTTCTTGTTCCAGTGGTTCTGGTGAAGACATTAAAGGGGGTGAAAGAGTTATGTCCCTGTTCAAAGGCCATTCCTCCACGTCAACCCCAACATTCAAGCTGTCGAGCATCTGCACAGAGTCCATGGACCCCTCCCTGGCTGCAAGACCCCATTCTTTGCCTTCATGGTTTCGCTGACGTAGTCTCTGCAAATTGTGCCCCTGGAGACCCGAGCATTTCATGCCAGAGCCAAAGTTGTGATGGGAAACAGAGTCTTGGGGCTGGAACCTCATTTCAACCCGATAATCATTTCCCCCTTCTTTCTCCTGCAGATGTGAATGGGAAGAGATCCACTGGGAATTGTTTTCAACAGTCCATTCCAGAGTGGAATTGTTGGCTCCACGGTCTGACAGCTGGTATGCATTCAAGCTAGACTCACCAATCGTATGATTGGTAAAGGACTTGCTTGGCTTGTGATTGGAGTAGACATGCTCTTGGGGGTTATAATAGTAAGAAACATGTGGTTTCTCGTGTGCAGAAATAAACTCCTTTGGTTTGTGATTGGTGGAAGCATGCTCATTAGTCTTGTGATTGGATAAATTATGACCTGCTGACTTGTGATTGGAATATATGTGCACCTGTGGTTTGAACTTGGAAGAGTCGCAATCAACAGATTTGTGATTGGATGGTTTATGCTCCCGGTCTCGTTCCCTGGAAACTGTATGTTCCCTGGATTTTTTATTTAAGGAAACATGCTTCCGGGGCTTTTGATTGGAGGACATTTGATCCCACACCTTCTCGGGGGCCATATGCTCGATAGGCTTGTGATTAGAGGAGCCGTTCTCCCATGGGTGATGAGTTGAGGAATTCTCATGTCCATTAACGTGACCGATCTCCTCTTCAAGCAGGGATGGAGTTGTGGAGCGACTGCTTTCCCCTTTGCTTCCTCTTCTGTGAGGATACATCTCAGCAGTCCAACTGTTGGCCCCACCTCTCTTGGTGTCCATGCCTCTACCTTCAACTAGAACTTGAATTTCTGCCCCTCCTTGTTCATCCACAGCACTCTGCCTCATGAAACAAGCATTCCTAGTGCGATGAGTAGGTGGGCTGCAGGGGGGTGAGGAGGGGCTGCTCAAAACTGGGCTCAGGTCAGGTGTTTGGGCTGGGGGTGTTGTGTCTGGTGTGCAGAGTTCAAGGCTGTCTGTGCCAGTCGAGACCACCTCTAGGTCTTTTTCTTTCCTGTCTTGATGCTTTGGTCTCTGGCACTCCAGTCCTAGTAAACAGAAATATAAAGACATTGTCACATTAAGTAATTCATTATAAAATCATATCATGATCACGAAAGATGGAATTTGAATTGACCACTGCTGATGTTAATTAAATGGAATACATTTTGTAAATAACAGTTACATTCTTCTATGCATTACAGACACTGTCTAGTGCTTGATGATTCTGGGGTAGTATGTGACTTAATTTCTTTAGAATTGGATTGATAGTTTTAATACTTATTTAATACTTATTTTATTTAGTATTTTTATTTGTCACTGACCATTCCCATAGAGATGGAAAGAGGGGGAAAGTTCTTTGGCTATAGCCCTGGCCAGACGACACTCCTCCAGGGCTCTCTGTGCGACTCCATCTGCAGCTTCGGCCTTTCCTCTAGCATGGCTCATTCTGAAAAAAAGTAAGTAAGTTTGGTTCAGTAGCAAGAAAGAGTTTTGTTCAGTGGTAAGAAAGTTGGGCTCTTGTTTGATATTGATTATCCTTTCCTTCAATTTTTACCCATAAGTAAGCTGGTTTTCAGTTTTATTCAGTTGTGTCCTCCTCAAATGGTCATCTCTCTAATTTCTGCATCATCCCTAATTGGGATTGTGCTCTTAAGTGAGATCTCTTTTATGACTTACCTGGACAATGCAATCTCAGCCTTCTGCTTTGCTATGTCTGCAGCTTTCTCGGCAGCTTCCACAGAACGATCCACCTTTTCACGGATTTTGCTGGTACGGAGTGGTATTAGGTTTTTCCGCTTTCCACTCACCAGAACATTCTGCTTGTATTTTCCCTCCTCCTTGGTTCCATCAGGAAAGGTGGTGCAGCCATAGCCATGTCGCTTGTTCGCAAACCACTCACCTTCATAGTGAAGTCCATCTGAACGATGACTTACGCCCCAGCCTGATCGCATGTCATTCCTCCATTCGCCAGCATATGTTTCGGTTACAGTGGCATCCACACTGCCCCCTGCCTCCACTTCAACTAAGCTGACATTGGAGTTGATGTCTGAGGCAGCTGAGCTGACTGTGCTCATACCTGCCTCGCTGCAGAAGGAACTCTGCTTGCTTAACTGGCTGGCCAGAGAGCTCTTGGACTCAGACCTCCGCAACTTTAAACCACTCAGTATGGACTGTCGGAAGCGGCCTTTCCTCTTCCTGTGCCTGTCTGCTTCACTGTGAGCACAAAGTACAAAGCCACTACGCCCCACTGGGCTGCCAGATAACCCACTGACACCAGAGCCATCTTCTGGAGTGGGGGCCCCTTCGCTGTGATCGGATCGTAGGGAGTTTATGGAGGTGCACATAGGGGAGAAGATGATGGCTGCCATGCCATAAGGCACACTCTGTCGCACTCCATAGCCATGACGCATACCACTCAACCACTGGCCCTGGTAAGTGCCTGCAAGGGGAACAGGGATAGAGCAAAATTCATGTCATTATTCACATCACTTGTACAATGGGTGCAAAAGGCTCTCTTTGTTTAATTTAATTCCAAAACAGTAAATGACAACAAATAAACCCCACTACACTTTCATAAAAAGGTGAGATCATGTTTTCGAACAAATGTGAAGCTGTATGTTGTTACAGTGACGGTTTGAAATGCTCCGTAGCGATAGTAACTGTCCAGGGTGCTGAAATGTTTTGACACGCGTATCTCGCTAATGTTGGGAGGTTCTTTAAAATATTACAGTCCTGTTTAGTTAACGAGCGAAGGGTAAAGGACAGAATACATATCCAGCGCATTCATTTTTGGATTTAAATCTAACCCGGTCTATAAATGGGGACGTCTGTCGTGTGATGCTAACATGTACGTTTATTTATTTTTTCCAAAATAATACGCTCGAATGTATAAGGGCACGATGCATGACCAAATCACAGTGACACTGTTTAATCTCCGTGGAACATCAGGAAGCGGATTACACAAGAATGTGAAACAGCCAATCAGCGAGCAAAGCGAAGAGTCTCTAGTGACACAATGACCCGCTGTCGGTCGGTTTCCATGGTAATTTACTGTACAGAGGCGTCTGTGCTTTAGATGCGCGTGGTAAATTAGTTCATATGGTGAAGTTTTATCCTTTAAAGCACGTTATTGAGCATGTTTCAATATTTTTTACTACTAATTACGTTTTTCTGTAAATCTAAAATGTGTTTCAGAACTTAGAATGCCACTGAAGTACAGCAGTCTCACTATTAGTCTACAGTATTATAGTGGAAGTTGTTTAAAAATAAATAAACAAAAACCCTTCTTAATTCCATTTTCTATGTATGTTATATAATAGACTAATTCTAATTCTTGTTGTCTCCGATGACTATGCGATTGCTGTTTCTTGTCTTGCCGTTTACAGATGGAATAATATGTGAGTTGCTCATGTTACTTGTAAAGATCAGTGGTTTTCACTGCTTTGGCTTCAGGCATCTGTCTAATTTAACAAGCTTCCACCAAATCACAGATGAATGAGTGCCAAAATATCGTAGTCTTTATTGGAAGCAACAGAACACCTTTCAAAAGATATTGGAAGCATTTTAAAAGCAGATAGTCTTATTAATTCTATATGGTTAGTTAGTGATTTAGCATTGGTTCTTTCCTGCTGTTCATGACCTTATCAGAACTCAGCAAATACTATTAGAATCTTACCTCCATCCGAATAGGTCTCTGAGCCATATCCATCCTGTAAACCGTTGCTCCAGGTGCCTTCATAACGGGAACCGCTGCTAGTGCTTTCCAACTTCCCATACCTGCCTTTGAACCCTTGTGTCCATTCCCCCTTGTACTCCCACCTCCCTTTGCTCTCCACGCCAATGCCATGCCTCTTGCCCTGTGCCCAAGTTCCTTTGTAACTGTTGCCACTGGGCCATGTGTAAACTCCAAGAACTTCGAATCCATGGCTCCATGCCCCCGCATACTCCCCCTGGCCCTGAGGCCCTGTGCAGATCCCTCGGCCATGCACCTTGCCTTGTTCCCACCCTCCACAGTACGACCCCCCATCATCAAAGTCAAACCTGCCTCCAGTGGACATGCATGAAACAGGTTTTGGCAAATATTCAGAACGTCAAGTGGAAAAATTGCAATTGGTGAGCAAAAAAGGAAGACAGTGATAAACTTGACAGGAAGTGTTACAGCAGTACTCCCCCCGTCCTTCAAGTAGATATGGAACGCATAGAATAAAACAGTGCTTGTAAGTTCAGATGATTTAAAGGGGTGAAGAAGAATCTACCAGGCTACTGTCCTGGTGTTACAGCTCCTGCCTGTTTGTGCATGGCCTTTGGTAATGGATGTCTTTATTGTGCATGCTACTTCCAACAGGCATGCAGATGATGAGCTTCTCCCTTCCTCTCTGCACAGTCCCAACAGGCTGAGGCACACAGCCGCGTCCCGCGTTCCCTGCGTGGAGATCAGCAGGCAAACAAGGCCTAGTTTTTTTCCACAGCCAAAGAGATCCACACAGCAGCAGCATTGATACACTCAGTCAGACATTACACGGCCCCCAAACATACCGCGCCGGCTCACAAAAATGCAGAAATACAGGACGACATCCATAGCCTCAAAGCAAGGATGATGTTAAATCCTTCCTCTAGATCATATTTTCCAAATGAAATGACAGTATTTCCTTGCTTATGTGTTAAATGAGATCAATCTGGCAGAGCATTTTTCCTAACACTGCTCCCACTCGCTCTCTCTTTTCCCTTCTGCGCTCCTGCTGTGGTGTATAGGTGAAGCTTCTTTCCTGGAAGACTGGTTAAAAGCATCGAAAATCGGTTTAGTCCTGCTCTTTGGTCCTCTCCTCCTTCATGTTTACGTGCATATTTAAAGGTGGGTATCCATGATGGTCTGAAGCCATATGATGCTGAGTGTCTCTAGAATCATTACAGGACTGTTCCACCCCAACCCATTCCCCTCCCCCACCAATGCCTCTTCTTGTTGTTCTTAAAGGGATAGAGGCTAAGAATATCATATGCATACAATGGCTTCTCTAATTATCCATTTCTCTTATGATATCCTCTAATTGTATCTGCATAATTGCATTACACTATTTTTAGGGGGCTTCAATGAATATTACATTAGAAATGCAAGTAAATTATAGAATATTATGGCAGTTAAAATTTAATAACCAGTGAAATGCATAAATATCCTTTGTAAATAAAATTGATAAAAATAACAACAACAATGAAATGTATTCTTGCATCAGTTTTTTAATGTATGCACATGGGAACAAATGTTGAAAGGCCCTCCCTCTTTAAAAGTTATGCAATATGCCTAAACAACACTAAAATTAAGATAATAAGCTAAGATCAATAATCATTAAACAGCTTTTAAAATGCCATTGTGGGTCCTGCCAGAATGCTGTTCTTCACTGGTAATGTATGAGAACATGAGAAGCACTGTTTACATGAGAAAAAAAATCTGATTATTTGACAAATCGAAATCGTGCTTTCAATCAATGTATTTTTCCCTATTTTGGCTTTTATATACTATGCCTGGGAGAGCATTTATATGGATGAGACCTAGTAATTGAAGTGGTGTTATATATGTAAGTATTAGGGTTTGAAAATATTTGACATGCAGGCAGATGGATGCAGATAGCTTGGTAGTAATCTTATTTTTGTTATTAAAAATTTGAAAATATCATTATATAGCTTGTTCATTTATTTTGTTAGGTACATTTACCATTTTGTAGTAGTTTGTTAAGCCTACTGCTTTGGAAACAGCACTGCTAACGATATTATAATAATTGTAGATCCAAGTTCACATTTTCACCATTGGCAAGTAACATCTGTACTTCTTGTTTATTTTTTTATTTTTTTGTATGTCCAGAGACTGTGCATATGTGGTCTGTGCATTTGCATCCTTTTACTGGAATGAGCACTTACAAAAACTGTAATTCAGGATTATTTAGGTGTAATAAGGCAAATGCAAAGGAAATGCATGTTTGATTGTTAAAAAGTTCTGTAAATGCTAATGTCATCTATAGAATTTTTTTTTTCCATAAGTTAAAGTATGATAACTTAATGAGCTGGAAACACTGACCATCCAGCTTATTAAGACTAAAACAAACTTTTTTTTTTTTTTTTTTTGCATAACTATCCCTTTAAGAAAAAAATAAAATCTGCAGCTGCTCCATCTGGTGTTGTAGAAGGGGATTTACAAGCTCCAGTTGCAAAACAATAATGTATTGCAGGTTTCTTATAAGGCTACCTAGGCACAGCTTTTGATGCCGCCATCAAGAGTATCACTACATGGTTACCTCAACCATGCTGAATACAATATTGAAACTCTTTACTGAAACCAATTGTTCTCCGCTCTTGGTATTTTAGTCATTTTAAGACCACTAATGGGGGTTGGGAAAAATGATCAAATATTTATCACAATTCTCTCAATAATGAAATACATTACAGACACAGAAACTGAAAAAGTAATAAAATAATAATGATAATAATAATAAGAGCACAGTCTATTACACATTTCATGGATTGTATTTTATTTGGACAGTTATGTACATCGAACTGAAACAAATGTATAAATGAAATCATTTACACAAATGAATCACTCAGAAAGACTTATGAACTCACAAGATTTTATTGTGAATCAATCTAACAAATCTTTCACTTTACTAACAGAATAAATTCTTCATAAACTGCTCAAAATCTGTCTCACATATGATAACTATTTACTAATGTCAATACACGCAAGAACTGTACATTTGGCATGGCACATCAATTGCATTTTTTTTATTAATTTGTTTTTTTTTTTATTAAAAAAATATATTATATATTTTTTCTTTAATTTTTTTATTCTCCATGCATCACAGATGCAATTAACAAAATGCAGGAAATGAATTTACTGTTCACACAAAAATTTGTTCTGATTTCCACATGTGATTTATCTTTGCAGACTAATGTGTTCAACAGGCTAAATGAAAATGCTAATTCACTCTCTGACAGTAGAGAGCACTAACAGAGAAGCAAAAATACAGATTTCCCTGGTGCACAACTGGAACATTGAACCTGACATGGAAAAGAAAGGTCCAATAGTATATACAGTTTTGAAACACGAGTTCACTCTTGTAGGTTACTCCCGTTTCTCGTTATCAAACAAATTGTTGAAAAAAGTGTACATTAACTATGCTATTTACAATCATTTCGCAAAATTACCAATTAGTAGTTTATGTAACAGCAGTGGCTCTGGGCATGTGACCAGAAGTGCAGTTCTTGTTGGCAGGTTTTCTTCACAGCGCAATGGAAAACAGACTACAACACCTGTCCTTAAAAATTGTTGCATGGACTGCATGCTAATGTTCATGTTAGTCTAAACAGATGCATTCAAACTGATATGTTTATTGCACTGAACATCTGTCTTGGTCTGAACGGGACTTATTCCCACTTCTCTTGGAGATATTTCATTGTCAGATTGATAAGAATTTCACACAAATTGCTTGGAACCCAAAGCCTGAATGTTAGACACTGTAACCACTTGTGGAAAGTGCTTTTCTACTGTATATATTCTTTCATGTTTTACCAGGTTCCTAGACTCAGTGAAACCCTTTCCACAATGTGAGCACTCCAAAGGTTTTTCACCATTATTGATTATTTCATGCCGCTCCAAGTCTCTGGCTTTCACGAAGGAATTTCCACACTCACAAACACATGAGACTTCACGCTGCTATGTATTTTTTGGTGCTGTTTAAAATAGTCAAGGAATAGAAACATTTTCCCACAAACAGAGCACAAATAAGGCTGCTTGTTTAAATGTGTCCTTGGGTGTCTTTTCAGCAGTGACTCCAAAACTAATTTTTGACCACACTCATCACAGCCAAATGGCCTTTCTCCAGAGTGAAACTGCAGGTGAAATATGAGGCTTTGGGCCTGTGTCAAACCTTTACTACACAAATGGCATGGAAAAGGCCTCTGATCTGTGTGAATTCTTATGTGATGCTTCAGATGTCCTTTAGTTGGGAAACCCTTCCACACTGAGGGCATGTGTAAAGACTCTCTCTAGTGTGGCCTTTTATGTGAATATATTTTTTTCCTTTACGTGTAAAATACTTTCCTCGTCGAGAACATGCAAAAGGCCTCTCACCAGTGTGAGTTCCTATCTGTTATTTAAGGTGTACTTTACATATGTAAGTATTTCCACACTCCAGGCCTCTCTCGGGTGTGAGTTTTAATGCAAATATTAAGGTTTTCTTTACTCATGAAGCCCTTTCCACACTGAGGTCATATGAATGGCCTCTCACCTGTAGGAGTTATTATATGATCCCTAAGGTGGCCTTTTTGTGTGAAAGACTGCTCACACTGAGGGCACTTGTAAAGTAATTCACCAGTATGAATACTTATGTGATACTTCAGGGGTCCTTTTTGTGCAAAAGTCTTTCCACAATGGTGGTATGCAAAAGCATTTTTGGCTTATGTGCTTTCTTGAGAGAAACCCTCCTTAATTTGTGAACCACTAAAAGAGTTCTCTCCAGTTATGGAACTGGGAGCTTCCTGATTCTCCTCTTCTTTCTGTGCTTCCTTGACATTGCTTGTTCAATCACTTTTAAAATAAACATAGTAACACATCCAAAGTCAATTCAAGAGAAACAAACTTTAAATTAAAGGACATTTAAAGGACAAATCTGATAAACATAGGTGGAGAGTGAACCAACTCCATGTTAAGGCTAAAATCAGCCAAATCTATTAACTACAAACATCACAAACCTTTCTTTTTAGGCAAGAACCAGACATGGGTGTCATGTATAAGCTAATAAAATATGTTTAATGGGACTGAATTTGCATTTAATGTGATTATAATTTAATTAAAACATTATGTGTAAAAAACTTAACCATTGGTGTGAAACAGGCGCAATGTTGTTTGCACCTTGTGCAATGTGGAATTAGTTTACAGCTTTTTCAAGCACTTTGTGATGCATTTTGGAAACAGGAGATGAGCTTCTTTTCTAATGCACCACCTAGCTTGATAAACCCCTTCTCAAAGACTTACTGTTTGTCAATTTTATGTGGGTAACACACATATTCTGAATGCCTTCGGCAGAATTCGAATGAGCCATTTTAATATAGATTAATTTAGATTAATCTAGATTAATTTCAAGATCACAGTGAGATTAATCTAGTTTAAAAAAATTAATTCATGCCCACTTGTGATGTGCTGTGGGAGTGACTTCACTGAAGATTGGGACCAAACCTGTGAAAATAAACAACCAAATCTTTTTTTGTACTGCCAACTGTTAATACACAGTAGGGTGGCAATTATATAAATCCCATGTCTGATTCACAGGCTTAAAGACAGGGCATATGCTATGTGCATCTTTTGTGAATCACTAACAGGTGTACCCTGCACTCAGCAATTTCCAAGTCCACACAGCATACAGGTAGCTGCCACATACTGTATACTTAGACATAATAACTGAAAGAACAAGCAGATCAGATGTGTCAGTGACTAGTGGCGCATTATGTTCCCTCAGTGAGTTAAATAGCAAATGTGAGATCTACATCAACCCTTCCTAAACTCTCCCAGATCTGTAGTTATATTGGAGGGGGGATTCTCCTTTACCCCACGTGAAGACGTTATCTATGTTTATGACACCTGGCATATGTGTTATTCAGATGGAGGGCAGATGCAACCTTCTCAATACTAACATCTTTTGCAGGTAACATCCTCACTGACTTGTACATCATAGTCATATTGTAAATCCTGGTAAGAACAGGCAGCTTCTATCGAAGTGGAAATGTAAATATTGTGTTGTGAGTTTATTAAAGCGCAAAATTCTACAATTTGAATAACTACAGAAAGTGTGACCTACATGCACTACAGATTTAAAGCAGGGGTGTCCAGTACTATACTCCTGAAGAGTCACTACCTCTGCAGGAACCTAACACTGCAGGGGTAGAACAGGACACCAGTAATATTTCTTCTCAACCATTCCCAGCCCAGAATTAGCTAACCTGCTGGCGGATCACCTGTAGTGACATGGTAAAGGTTTTGTAATATAGCTCAAAGTTTCAAGATCACAAGAAAACTGAGTCGTGATAACGAGAAAACAACTTCTGTTATGTCGAGATCACAAGGTAATTAAATCATGATCACGAGAAAACAACTTCTGTCGAGATCACAAGATAATTAAGTCGTTATCACGTCAAAACAAGAAAGAAAGAAAACAAATAATCGTTGGCCTCATAGGACTTCCATACTTAATAGATGATTTCTTTTTAGCATTTAATGCTGAGGAAGACTCTAGCCTCGAAGCCTCAGAAGGACTCGTTAATGAAAGACCCAGACTCAATAGAAGGCCACTTGTGATTGGATCACCAAAAATGCATTTAATACCAAGTGAAAACAGGGCCTAAAGGGTTAAAAGTAATGCATACCACTAATGCACCAATCAAGCCATATGTTCTCTTATTAGGCCTAAATACCATTCTATGGAAAAAGAGATATGTGAACAATTAAACACCTGGAATAAAGAGATCCAACACATTAAAATGATTTGAAAATGTAATGTAAAGTAAAAATCTTTTTCCCTCATGTGTGAATGTCCTTTACTAAAATATTAATGTTTGAGCCATGTAAAAAGGAATATTAGAACTGCACCTGGACATGATGCAATACAATATTACTTCCACACATTTAACATTTCTAACATAAAATTGTGTCCGTAATATTGCGAGCACATTTGTAAAAACTTTCAAACGTGTAAATGTTTTTATCGATTCATGCACCTAAAAACCACTGAAAAACACACCTCAATAACTTCCTCGGACTGATGGACTGAAGATTGATGGACAGTCCGCGGTGCATCTGTAGTGGCGTCACACCACGATCGGCCATGAAAGCAAACTTAAAGTCCGGCTTTTATTCAGCTTATATAGACAAACTCATACAATGCATAAGAAATAGTTAAGGTGCCAATTCGGGTATGTTTTGGTAAAATACAAATATTTAACTTTATCAAATCTACTGATGGAAGAGCATGCAAGATTCTGCCTGAAAGTCACGGTGTAGCTATTAGGCTAGATCTATATACATATATCTCAGTTCATGACCTATCTACCCATACTACCCTATGAATATATTTGCATACATACTTCACATTGAAGGAAATTAGACATTTAATACATTTAATGTATATTTTTGACTATTTTGTATATATTTTGTTAATTGTAATCCATCAACAAGAATGAAAAAAGCTGTCGTAAGAATCCAATTGTAAGTAATATAATAATTACGCATAAAAACCTTGAAATAAAATTAGTTCAACATAATTATTTTTTTAAAAGCCTATAATTACCACAAGATAGTGATGTTTTATCGATACAATATACTTTAATGCATGCATTCATTAGAATGAATTGACATTTCGCGTTTTTCTTTTGTCACATAATTTGATGTTAACTCGATATGTCTGTTACTGTAATAAGTCAGCCACCAGTCTGACTCTGGTTGTTCCTGCATGTTTTGGTTTACTACTGCAAATTAGCCGAAATAATGTATGTTTTTGACAAAGTAGGAGCTATAGCCAGAATGCATGATGCTGTACTTAAAAACGGGTCTAAATGTGTGCCGTTGTAATCCTTGTGAAAAAGAGTACTGTCTACTACTCAAAGTATCTTCTTGTTATTGAAATTGTCATTAAGTTTCTGCAACACATTCATGTTATAAATGCCAATGTCATTACTGACAATCGTGGTGTTCTGCACAGTTTGAATATACACTTTGAAGAATTACTGTTTCTGTGCTGAAAATAATGTGTCTTTATGTTTTTAAGTTAAAATATCTAAACATACTTAAAGAATGTGCATGCATGCTATATTTTTGATGTGTGCAAAGTGTCATGGTGCAGGGTGCCGTCTTAGCTTCCCCTGCGGTCTGTGTTGTCCTGTCTGTTCGGTAGCTCGTGGTCTGGGCAATCAGCGCTGATCGTGGCGGGGTTGTGCAGATCACGAGCTGATTCTTCCCCACCTGTCGCTCGTTCCCCCACTCCCTTATATGTCTCTGCTTTTCTGTCTGTTGTCGTCTGTCTGTTGTATGGTTCTTAGTATCAGTCTCACCTTCTGTTTTTCTGTCAAAGGATCCGTAGTTCGGAGATCTGGCAGCACGAGTGGTCCGCAGTGTGCCGGCCAGCTCGGAGATCTCTGTGTGCGCCAGAGCATTTTATTATTGTTTATGTTATTTTGTTTTTTGTGGTGTGAATCAAGATTCTCCTTTTCTCTACTCTGCATCTGAGTCCTCTGTCAAGTATGCACCCTGACAGAATTTACTCACCATAAATGGATTCAGCAGAGGAAACGGAGCTGCGCCGAGCTCTTCAACAGCAATAGTCTCTTCTGGGTCGACAGCAGGAGGAAATCGCAGCTTCTCGTCGCGCCTACTCGGAGATCGCTCTCCAACTCAACCGGCTAGCTGTACGGCTTGACCAGCTGCAGGCCAGCCCTTCGGCTGCCCCGTCTGTCCCACCTGCTCCTCGCCACGCGGAACCGCGACTCAATCCACCCGCTCCATACTTGGGTGAGCCCAACTCATGTCGGTCATTTCTGTCCCAGTGCTCACTGACTTTCACTCTCCAGCCTTCCTGTTTCCCCACGGAGCAATCCAGGGTGGCGTTCGTCATCACTCTCCTAGTTGGTCAAGCGAAAGAGTGGGGAACGGCTATGTGTGACAGCAAGCATGACTGTTGTGCGTCGTTTGAGGCATTCTCAAGGGAGCTGCGCAAGGTGTTTGACCGCTCTGTATGCGGTATTGAAGCAGCACGAGCATTGATGCTACTTCAGCAGAGAGAGCAGTCAGTGTCTGGTTACTCCATTCAGTTCCGCACACTCGCCGCGTCCTGCGGCTGGAATGAGAAGGCTCTCTTGGATCACTTCCTCCACAGCCTGGCTGAGCAGGTGAAGGACGAGATCTATTCACTAGAGCTGCTCCCTGGCTTGTATGGGCTTATCGATCTCGCCATTCAGGTCGACGACCGGATTACTCTCCGTTCTTGGCACCGTAGAAAGGGGATTCCCCATGAACACGTCACCGGGGTCCCATATGGAACAGCATGTGACACGATGTCTCAACGCTGCATCCTCCAGGAGGAGGAGCCTATGCAGATTGAGAGAGCATGGCTGACAATAGGAGGGCAACACCATCGCTTGGATTATCAGCTCTGTCTGTACTGTGGTGAGGCGGGTCACGTGGTATTACGTGCCCTGTGGCAGGGGGACACTTTTCACGCAAGGGAGAGTGCATGGTGAGTGTCACTACAACTCGACTGCCACCTGGTGGCGGTTCAGAGTTCCAAGCTTCAGTAGAGTTTGGGGGAGCTGTTTTCCAGGTTTCGGCACTGATTGACTCTGGAGTGGAGGGCGACTTCATGGATTCCAGACTGGCAACTCATCTGGGGATTTTGGCCGTTGCACTGGCAGAACCCTTTGTGGCACCCATCTCACTAATATTACTCACACCACGTAGTTTGTCACATTAACTTTGTCTGGTAATCATGCTGAGGAGATTAGATTTCACCTCATTCACTCGCCCACCGCTCCAGTGGTGTTGGGTCACACCTGGTTGGTTAAACATAACCCTCTTATTGATTCGGCCTGTGGTTCTATTTTGGCTTGGATCCCTTTCTGTTTAGCTCAGTGTTTGGGTGCTGCTTTTCCCCCTGTCTTGTCTCATTCTGTGTTGCAGGAGGAGCTGATTAACTTGGTGGATGTACCGGAGGCTTACCATGATTTGAGAGCGGTTTTCAGTAGGTCCCGAGCTTCATCTCTACCTCCACACCGCCCCTACGACTGTGCGATTGACCTGCTTCCTGGCACTTCTCCACCTAAGGGGCGCCATTACTCTCTGTTGGGTCGGGAGCGGGAGGCCATGGAGAGGTATATACATGATTCTCTGGTAGCAGCCATTATCCGTCCCTCATCCTCTCCAGCCAAGGTGGGGTTCTTCTTCGTGGAGAAGAAGGATGGTTCGTTGCGCCCCTGTATTGACTATCGGGGGTTGAATGACATCATGGTAAAGAATCATTATCCTTTGCCTTTGATGTTATCAGCCTTCGAGCTCCTTCAGGGGGCAACCATCTTTACGAAGTTGGACCTTCACAGTGCTTATCACTTGGTTCGGATTATGTAGGGGGACGAATGGAAGACCACCTTTAACACCCATACAGGGCACTTTGAGTATTTAGTTATGCCGTTTGGGCTTTCCAACTCCCCGGCGGTCTTTCAAGCCCACGTCAACGACATGCTCTGAGACATGGTCGATCAGTTTGTTTTTGTTTATATCGACGACATCCTGAATTTTTTCCCAGAATGAGCGCAATCATGTCCAGCACGTCAGGCGAGTGCTCCAGCGGCTGCTGGAGAATCGTTTATTCGTTAAGTTGGAGAAGTGTGAGTTTCATGCACAGTCAGTTCCGTTCCTGGGTTTTATTCTCTCGCCTGAAGGTATCCGAATGGATCTCGCCAATGTAAAGGCAGTTGCTGATTGGACCACCCCAGATAGTACTAGAGCGGTCCAGCGCTTTCTGGGGTTTGCCAATTTTTACAGGCGGTTAATTGGGGCAGTTTTGTCTCAAAGATCAACTTCGGATGAGAAAATACATCCCTGCGCCTTCTTTTCTTATCGTTTAACCTCCGCGGAACGGAACTATGACATTGGGAATAGGGAGTAACTAGCTGTCAAGGTGGCCCTGGAGGAGTGGCGTCACTGGTTAGAGGGAGCGCGATTTCCGTTTATCGTTTGGACTGATCATAAGAATCTTGAGTACATTCGCACCGCCAGGAGAATAAATTCTAGGCAGGCTCACTGGGCATTATTTTTTGGACATTTCAGGTTTACCATTTCTTATTGCCCGGGCTCTAAGAATGTCAAACCTGACGCGCTGTCGCAGGTTTTTGAGGCTAGTCCCACCCTCCCGGTGGCCATTTTGCATCACGAACGGGTTGTGGCTGTGGTCACCTGGGGGTGGAGTCCAAGGTCCGTGCGGCACTACGCCATGCTTCTGTTCCCACTGGATGCCCAGAGGGTCTGCTCTTTGTACCTGAGTCAGTCCGAACTAGCGTACTTCAGTGGGGCCACTTTTCTAGTTTAGCTTGCCACCCTGGAGTGACTCGTACTTGTAGGTTAATCAAGCAGCGGTTTTGGTGGCCGTCCGTAGTGCAGGATGCTCGACGGTTTGTGTCGGCCTGTCCGATTTGGGCTTCTGGTAATATTATCACATATCCCTCATGCACTGAAGGGTGGTGTATTTCTTTCAGAATTCCTTTATTGTCCATAAAAGTATTTTTATTTATTTTTATATTTTTTTAGTAATGATCCAATTGAATCCTAGAAATGTCTAAGTGAATTGAACTTTGGTTAAACATTTTGACCTGATAGAGCTGCCTTTATAAGATGTGGTGGTGTAAGAGGGCTGTTCGGAAGAGGCCATGGCAATGTTCACCAACAGACTCTGGATGACATTGCAGAAAATATCAGAGAACATAAGTTCAAAAGAATTGTGGTGATGCTATCAGCACACCCAGTGGAATCCCAGACTTCAGGTAAAGAAGGACTTATAAGGGAGGTTGTCCCCTAATCAACTTCTGAGATGGTTGCAACTTTCCTCAAATCTTATTTCTCCCACAGAACACCTGGCAGTGGACTTTATGATAACCTTCAACAGTATAATCTGCCCTATGCTGAGGCAATATTTAAAACAAATTACTTTCACAATCCAAACCCTTTTTTTGCTCTTGCCAAAGAACTTTATCCTGGTAATTATCAACCCAATCTGACACACTACTTCATTCGCCTGCTTCATGATAAGGGACAACTGCTCAGGATGTACACAAAGAACATTGATGGACTCCAGCTAAGTGAGTCAAGTTCTTTTGCCTCACGTAACTAATGGTTAAAATGTGTTTGCATTGAAAAATGATTAATGATTAATGATTAGTGAAAAGTAGGGATTTTTATATGTAAATAACTTTCAGAAACTGCATTTCAAATGAATAAGGATCAAAAAAGAAATACTGATACAAAAGTAAATATAAGGATTGACATTTATTTCTTATGAATTATTTTATTTGACATGCACAACATGGACAGATGCAAACAGAGGCACGCTGTTTAAGTCAGGTTTGTGTTAAAAAGCCAATAACAAATTTATTTATTTGCATGATGCAAAAATATTAAGTAGTAAAAGAGGTGTAACCTATTACCCCTTTTAAAAGGGTCATATATTTTGTGTATTTGGTGTAACAGTATATGTTGACATGGTTTAATGTTCAAAAAACGTATTACTTTTCAAATACTGTACATTATTGTAGGTCCTTTATGCCCCGCCTCTCTCAAACACATAGTTTTCTACAAAGTCCCTCCTTCCGACAAGCTCAATTTGCTCTAATTGGCCAACTGACCCAGTGCATTGTGATTGACAGATCATCACAAGCACTCATCGGAAATGAAATGGCCCTTTCCATATTCGCGAGCTACATCTTTCAAAATAAATGTAAAGACAGTTAATAATGTCCTTAGTTTTACCATCAGTTCAAGTGGCACGACAGACACAGTGATGAAGCTCTTATGTGTTTGCAGTACACAAGCCACGGGCGGTTAAGACAGCTGACTCCACTGTTTGACTGTCTCTCTCTCTCTCACACACACACACACGCGCAACATTGAAAACACAGCATTTGAACATTCAATAGCAAATACTTAAACCAAAAACAAAGCATACTTCCAGTAGCTGATTCAGAAGCGTCAGATTGTTTGTAACAAAGTCAGAATGGCCTCCTCCCCTAGGTTTACGAAACATTCTTCCATAAAATGTGTTGCTGTTCTGTTGTAAGTAATCTTAAAGATTCTTAAATGCATCTACTTTCTGAATGCCAAACACAGTGTTTTTGCTTTTGCCTAGAAACACACAGCATCTCCCTGACATGGCTGCTTCAACACTGACTGCGATTACTGAAACCACATCTTGTTTCTTTGCGTGAACATTTGGGGCGGCAATACCCAAATATTTCCACATAATGACATAGACATGTGGAGCGTGTTTGAATGAGCCGTTTTATGGGGGTGTGGCAGAGTCTTAACTTTGATAAAGAATATCTCTTTGTATTTGAGACTTTAGTTTTTGCAACTTTACAGATCTTCTTTATGCACCAAGAACTTGTATCACTCCAAAGAGAAAGGAAAATTTTAAATCGCATCATATAACCCCTTTAATGAAAACTTGTTGTGACGTGCAGAGCTGGTGCAGCCGAACCCAAGTTCATATAATAATTAGGCTATTTTAATTAAATCTGTTTCTTGTTATTATCAAAAAAAGTCCAGCAGAATCAAAGTTTGTTTAAATCACTTGTAAATGTAATTGACCTTTCATTGAATTCAGTGGCTGGCATTCCCCCAAAGATGTTGTTGAGGTACATGGAACATTTACTATGGCCACATGCACAGTTTGCAGAAGAGATTACAAGGGAGGGGAACTCCATGCAAGTACAGTATGTGTCATTGAACTATGATATTTACTATTTTTCCCCTGGAACTTCACATTTGCTCTGCTTGTAAAGGAATCATCAAGCCTGACATTGTATTATTTGGTGAAGATCTCCCTCAGCAATTGTTTAGCTACCTTACAGAGTTCCCGATAGCAGACTTGCACATTGTCATGGGAACATCACTGGAGGTGAGGAAAAGCTGCTGGATCTGTTAATGGACTATTTGTAAATCTTAGCTCTGGATTTTTACAAACTGAACAAATGAAGTATGAGACCAAGCCCATATAATACATTTAAACCAGTATTTTTAAATGTCAGTATCAGTATTTTCAACAATAATCGTCAATAATCAATAACAAATTAGATTATTGTGTCTGTGTGCTGTGCTCTGAAAACATTGTCCAATCAAATCACTCTACAGTACTTAATAATAACACATTACTATGGACAAATTTCATCAGGAAAATAGTGGAGGACAGGTAGTGAGCTGCTGTGGGAAAAGAGCACCACCCAAGTTGTCCTAAACAAAAGCACACAGTTTAACACAGCTTGCCCAGGTTCTTTGACAAATAGACCTATGTGTGCATTTGCAAAAATAGACCTTGTGTTATGGAACAACATCCCCAGCAGATGTCAGTGTTGGGTTATCTGGTGAGTGCTTTTAAAAAGGCCTATTTTCTGAATTTTTGATTGAATCCTTTGCCAGATTTATCCTTTTTGATAAATCTAGATCTTGTGGGGCCAATTGCTTGGGGGTCCCAACGTCACAATGACGTGGCTGAGCTGGGTGACGTAGTTAGTGGGGTAAAAAATGCTGGTGGAGCTCCTTTGTTGGAAGCAAGAATTAGAAGCCTTTAATGAATGTTGGCGGAGACAAGGTAAGTTTTAATCATTCTCTGTTCTTACATATATAAATCATTTGAGTAGATGCATGTAGATTAGTCTGCTGTACTCAGCAGAACATCCATAAAATTTTGTATTCTACAAGAGTTATGGAGAAATACATTTTTTATGCACCTCTTGCTTGATTATCTGTCCTTTCAAAAAACTCATTTGCCAGAATGTTCTTCATGACTTTAATTTTAAAGACTGATCCAATTTAATAACCGTAATAATATTGACAAAACAGCTTGAAAATGCTTAACTTGACTTTAACTGCGTTTAATGTTTCTAATAAAAATTTGTGTTTTCATTTCAAAGCCACCCAAAATAGAGGTGTCTGAAGTTTTCACATCTTTTTCTATAGACTTAAGTGAACGAGGAGTGAGCAACCAAATTTCATCTTGACATGGCTTTTGAAGATCCAGAATGGGACTGATTGTTGGTCGGCCCTTTGTAAAGCCTAGTCATTGAGTTCTGTCTCAGTAGTGAGCAATGTGTAATTGAATATACTGGGTTGAGCATGAAGAGCTAGAACTAAATAACTAGGTCACCTCTATGTGCTGTAGGGAAAGTAGTAACTCATTTGCAAAACTCATTTGTTTAAAATAATGAATACTTTAATGTAGCTGACAATTAAAGAAGCAATGGTGGTTCCAGGATAAAGTGAGTAGTATTCTGGTCAGTGAGGTGGCCTGTATGAGGAAAAGCCACCCTGATGAACAATACAAGCTTTTTCTAGTCTATGAGTGGAGTCTTTATCTTATTTGAGTGTACATTTTTATTGTACTTGCCAAATGTACTATTCAATTCCTTGGAAAAATATAACTTTAAATAGAATACTATCAAAGGACCTTTCAATAAAATGCATACGGAAAAGTTTGGAGACTCTTGACTTTAAATACTTTACCCAGAGTGATGCAAGGATGTTTTCAATGAAGCTCACTGCTTAATTGCTTAAATTGTGTAGGTAGTGTCACAACAAAACAAAATCTAGACTATAAGAATATTACATATATGGTCTAAAATACACTATCAAATCGGCATTACTGGCTTTTGAAAGGTACTTATGTGGGAAAAAATTTATGGATGTCAAAGTGGCATTAACAAACACAAAAATAAATTTGATAGACCTACTCTTTAGTGGAGATTAAAAAACAGATATTAACATTTTCTGGAAGTCAGTATAGCGGAACACGTCCATAATTGATGTGGTGAACTACACCTGTGGTTACTATTTTTGAGGGGACAGTCATATGTAGTGGTGTTTGAAATCATAGTGGACATTTTGAGTGCACTCATTCAGTCCCATAACACAGTAACAAATGCACAACTGATGTGCACCCATAGCCTATAGACAATACTCATGTACTGTGAGGTTTGCACTAAAATAATTCCCTTGTCTCTGTTGAAGATGGTTTCCACTCGCCACTTTGTTTCCGAACTCACAGTTTCATTTTTATTCTCTGCTTCAATATAGTGCACTATATTAGTGGAGTAATTTCAATAGTGAGTAGGGTGTGATTTTGGACACAGACTTAAAATATTACTAAGAATTACCTTATGCCAGTTGGTAACTTCAAAAAAGGAATTACGTATGAAATCAGCTTTGCGCATGCGCTGGTCAGAAATGATGCACGTGGAAGTACAAAACAAGGATTTGTAAAGAAGAAAGTCGATATAAGCCAAGAGGAGAGGTTTTAAAGAGACATTTCTGAAAAACACCAGAAGAAAGATACCCAGGGTTCCTGATCACCCGTGTGAGCATGCCATAGTCCTGAGGAATGCAGATTAGATAGAGCAATAAACTGGAACGTCTGTAATGTAAGATGCATAAAACAGTGCTAAAGGGAGACAGGAAGGACAGCCGATTGTCCTTGCAGTGGTAAACCACATGTAACCATGTGTCGCCCCAGATGTGTTTGAAAACTTGCAGGTGGCTTGGTGGAAGAGTAGAGTAACATCTCACAGCAAGAACTGGCAAACATGATGTAGAACATGAAGGTGAGTTACACTTCTTAAAGCAGCTGGTGGACATGCACAATACCCACTGTAACTTTTGATAGTGTTCAGGGACTCATGTTCATCAGATGCCTGTGAAACCTGTTCAGTTTGTCTCAGTTGACCTTTTTGTGAATGCAAATATTTAAACATTAAGAAATTTGCTACAAGTAAAAGCAGTGCTGAATGTGCTTTTTTATATATGTTTTTATCTTTGCATTGAAATATACTGTTACAGGTTATACACTTACCTCAAGTTACTGACGCGCCATTTTTCCAGTAAAAAATGTCATGATTCTGCCTTCATGTCCTGACTTTTCTCTAGTCTTGAGGCAGGATCATGACAGACCCGTGTTTTGTGTACAAGCACATGGCCTTGTCTTTGGGCCATGTGCTTGTGTTGTCTCGTTCCCTTGCCCCGCCCTCCTTGTTATCCTAGTCTTGTCGTGATTGCCGTATCTGTGCCACCTGTTGTGTCTTAATTAGTTCTCCTATTTAGATCCCCTAGTGTGCTCTGTCTTTTGTCGGTTCATTGTTCCACACTGAGATTGTTCCTACTTGAGATTGTCTCCTTATATGTGTTTCTACTTGTCAGCCTCGTGAGAGAGTGTATCCTTGTCACCCCTTTGAGAAGTCTTTGTATATCCGTGAGTGTTTATTTGTAGTTAGTGTTCTAGTGTTTTGAGTCTTTGTTTATCGTGTCAACATGGTCCTGTTAAGTTATTTTGAATCTGCCCTAGTCCTTGTTTTCCCCCTCGTGGGTTTTGTTTTCCCCTTTTTGTGTTTAATAAACCCTTCGTGATGTGATTCCTGTCTGCATTTGAGTTCCTCCTTGCCAAACCCGTGACAGAATGAACCGACCAACAAGGAACTCAGCAGACAGGAGGGCCTCCGAGCTTCAGTGACAATCGGAGTTCCGGAGGCAATGCTGGATGTCATCCCCCACCGACAGGAAGTGGGTCACCCTCCCATACTCGTCCCAGGGTGAGTGGGTTCTTCGGAACTATGCCCGGCTATGGGAGTATCTCCCAGGGAGAGCCGCAGGTTCCCCCCTCGAGGTCCCCACCGTCGGCCCAGCTGCCAGCGATCCCGGAGGGTTGTGTCATGGCCGTGGCAACCCTGGGGGAACAGGCAGATCCCTCCCAGAGTCCTGAGGCGCCTTCCACACCCATCAGTCTCCCCAGGAAGCGAGGGAGACGGTTTTCGTGGGAGTCAGCCTCGGAATCGTCTGCCTCAGAGTCTGCCCTGCCTGAGACCGAACTCCCCCAACCCGTCTCTGTCCCAGCTGTGTCCTCTACACCGCGGCCAAAGAGGAAGAGGAAGAAGGGGTCTTCCGGTCCTGCGACTCTGTCTCCTCCTGAGTCGGCGAGGCCTCCCGAGCCAGCAGCAGTGAGCGCTGGCGTGCCCGAGCCAGCAACGGCGAGCCTTGACCCCGAACCGGCGACTAAGAGAACTGTTTCCAAGTCCGCAGTCGTGAGGGCGGAGGAGAGAGCCGCGGCCGACTCTACAGCAGAAGCATTACTTCAGTCTGTCTCATCTCGTAAGGAGATGCCTGTTGTTATAGCTGCCAAGACTCTGTCTAATTATTTGTCCCGTCTTGTCCAGATCCTTGAAGCCCCCACCAGTCCTGTCTTGTCCCCAGACCCTGTCCCCAGAGATCCCGAGCCTGCCGCAGTTAGCGCAGTTCCTGACCCAGTTTCTGTCTCCACTGATGTCTCCCCGTGTCCAGCTGATGTCTCCCCGTGTCCTGTAGATGTTGTCCTGTGACTTCTCCTGTCATGTCCTCTGTCAGTTGTCCAGAGACCACTCCCCACCCAGACCTGCCCGGACCCCTCGTTGTCAGCCTTCGTCCCGTCCTTCTAAGACTCCTGCCCCACCCACCCACCCTGGTCTGTCCCCCATGAAATTTGTCCCGCCTCCTCCCCTTCCCTGTTTTTTTTATTTTTTATTTGTCACTCTAACCCTGCCGTTGTGCATTCATATTTGCCTTTGTTATTTGTCATGTCTTGTTGGTTTTTGTTTCTGTCCCAGTCAGTCATGTCCCGCGTTTGGAAGCCGCTCTTTAAGGGAGGGGTCCTGTCATGATTCTGCCTTCATGTCCTGACTTTTCTCTAGTCTTGAGGCAGGATCATGACAGACCCGTGTTTTGTGTACAAGCACATGGCCTTGTCTTTGGGCCATGTGCTTGTGTTGTCTCGTTCCCTTGCCCCGTCCTCCTTGTTACCCTGGTCTTGTCGTGATTGCCGTATCTGTGCCACCTGTTGTGTCTTAATTAGTTCTCCTATTTAGATCCCCTTGTGTGCTCTGTCTTTTGTTGGTTCATTGTTCCACACTGAGATTGTTCCTACTTGAGATTGTCTCCTTATATGTGTTTCTACTTGTCAGCCTCGTGAGAGAGTGTATCCTTGTCATCCCTTTGAGAAGTCTATGTATATCCGTGAGTGTTTATTTGTAGTTAGTGTTCTAGTGTTTTGAGTCTTTGTTTATAGTGTCAACATAGTCCTGTTAAGTTATTTTGAATCTGCCCTAGTCCTTGTTTTTCCCCTCGTGGGTTTTGTTTTCCCCTTTTTGTGTTTAATAAACCCTTCGTGATGTGATTCCTGTCTGCACTTGAGTTCCTCCTTGCCAAACACGTGACAAAAAAATAGCAATGCATTTTCTAGTTTGGTTTATCATGCCATGTAACTTCTTGACAGTGTGTTGACATTGTTGGAGTGAAAGAAAAGCAAAAGCTCTTTGCTCGTCACACTCATAAACTGCAATTAATTTTCACACAATAAGAAAACTATCTGCAGGCTGATAATGCAGAGTATTCATTGTTTGTCTTTTTTGTCTGTTGAGAAGTTGAACTGCTCAGTTCATTGTGTCACAGTTGCTGAGTACACCAGACACTACCTCTCTGTCTAATTCAGTTCAGCCTGCTTGCTATTCTGCTGCTTTGTACCATACAGGGTCTGAATGGATAAAGCAAAACAATACCCTCAATTATCTGACAATTCAAGATGTCTAATGGAAGAAAGAAAAATCCAAGAAGCACATCATATGACATGATGGGACAGACGAACTGTGAAAAGACCAGAGCAGAATGGTGACATGAAAGAATCTCTGGAGGTTAATAAAACATCAAGCAGTATTTTAGTAGTATTTTACATGCTCTAACCAGGGGACATACAGAACATGCAGGTTGTGGATGACATAGAGGAAGTGACAGTAGTCGAGCCATTAGATTGGTTTAAGAATTGCCTTATTTTTTAACCAAAACTGAGAATGAAGCAGATGGACCTATATCACAGTTGTCAGATTGTTATCCAAAATGTGATTATCACACACACGAAAGTTTATATATAGTGTTCTTGAGCTGCCTAGTTCTTCATGTGTGTTCTTGGAAGTGCAAGTACATACAGTAGATGGTTCTCTAAAGAACCCTAGAACTAAAACAGTTCTCCATTGGCATCATGGCAAATTAAAAAGTTCTCCTTTGGCATGAGACCATTTTTTAAAACTTAATCTTTAAGAGTGGAGTGTGACACCATGCATTTGAACACAACCAAATAAATTAACAGTGAGACCATCAACTGAGATAGAGGTAGGTTATGATTATAAAAAATAAATAAATCTCCATTTTTTTTTTTGATTAGGCTATGTAATATGGATAGATGGATAGGAAACAGCTGATTTCAAGTTCCCCCTCAAGGGAACTTCGAACTGCGTCCTCTGAAGGGACACTATGGGGAACACCTCGTCGTGACCCGTGTCTGAAGCATACTTTGAAAAAACGCCAACTCATTGGCCGGCGACAGCGTCTGACGTCACTACCGGCGCGACTATAAATAAGCGACCGGAGAGCACGTCATTTATCTTCTTCGTCTTCATTTGACTGTTTTGTTTGAAGTGTGCGTCTGAGAAACGACCACGGTAAGAGCGATCTTTACTTTTGTTATCATGGCTTCCACTAGCAAGGCGTTTAGACAGTGCGTGCATCCGTGTCAGCATTATTTGACACCGGATGACACACACAGTCTTTGCGTTTTTTGTTTGGGCGAAGAGCACGCGCGCGATGTCCTTGAGGGGGCGATCTGCGTGCACTGTGAGCGTTTTTCCATGAAAAAGCTCCGCTCTCGTTTGTCTCTCTTTTCGAGGAAAGAGGGACAGCCATCTGTCTCCCGCGGCTCAGGACCCGCCGCTGTTGAGGCACGGAGGAGAATGAGCTCGTGGGGATCACAGGTGGACCTCGTTGAAGAGTTTAGAGAGGGACTTTCCCTTTCTCGCTCTTCGGCGGCGGACGAGAATGAACTTCAGGAGGAAGACGTGTTATCATTAACCCTTTCTGATACTGAAGTTAGTGCTCTGCTGGGTTCTACCCAGGAAGAGCAGGAGATGTCTGAGGTTGGCGAAGAAGCTGAGGCTGAGCCTTCTGAATCCTCCTGCCCTGCGTATGAGGAGCTGTTAGAGGTTATGGATCGTGCCACAGCAAAGTTAAACTTGCCATGGAAACGTACCAGCAAAATAACGCTGCGAGGTCGCCTTGATGAGCGTTATTTATCTGACCATAGCCCTCCAGCCCAGGTGAGCCTTCCATTCTTGCCTGATTTACATGCCGAAATCAAGAAAGAATGGAAGAGGCCATTTTCTTCTTGCATCCATCGGTTTCAGCATACGAGTTATGCTAACATCGAGGGCATGCGCGAAAATGGCTATGAGAAGATGCCCCCTGTAGAAGAGACGCTGGCTAGCTATCTCTCTGTGGGGGAAACATCCTCTCTTAAATCTCCCTCTTTGCCATCTAAGCCCCTCCAGGATACATCCCGCTTAAATGGCAAAGCATACGCAGCAGCAGGTCAGGCTGTGGCTTCATTGCACACTATGGCGGTGCTTCAGGCCTATCAGGCTGACCTGCTGAGGGACCTGGATACAGGCGAGGGCCTTTCAGCTGATCAGGTGGCCGAGCTGCGCCGCACCACAGACCTCTCTCTCCGTGCTACCAAGCAGGCCGCCTCCGCCATGGGTAGGTCTATGGCTGCCATGGTAGTAACGGAGAGACATCTGTGGGTGAACCTGGCAGACATCGGGAAGAAAGAAAGGGGCTTTCTTCTCGATGCTCCGGTCTCGCTTTCTGAGCTTTTCGGTACCTCCGTCGAGATGGTGGTCGAAAAGTTCAGGGAGGCAAGGGCACGCTCAGCTGCTTTTAAAACCTTCATTCCACGAAGGTCCAGGTCCGAGCCCGAACAACATAGGGGTCCTGGCCCGTCTCGTTCTGAGGATCAAAGACGGGTGCAGAAGGCTAGTGTCGCGGCTCGCGCTCCTCCCCCGCCTATGGGCAGGGGCAAGAGGAATCATGGGTCGCGAGGAGGTAAGCAGGACCTGAGGGATGTGATTCAGACGAGGCAGCATTCTCGTCCGAATCAGAGCGATACCTAGAGAAAATGCTTTTTATGTTTAACTTCTGCTCTTTTCCTCCCTTGCCTGAATTCCCCTGCGACCACCTGCTCTCCACCTGATCGAGGTTAGGTGGGGGAGAATTTCTCTCATAACAGTCTCATATGCTGGACCTATGATGTTTTTGGTTGGTTCTATATTCATAGTAACCACCTTACTGATGGTCCGGACCAGGGGCGTCGCACCCGTGGGGGATGTGGGGGTTTTAACACCCACACTTTTCCCGGTGAGAGGGTTCGACACCCGCACATTTTCTGCAGTTTTTCAGCAGTTTTGCACAAACGCCTTACTACAGTCGTTCTTCCGTTTCTCTGACCGTTCTGTGTCTGCGCTCGCCGCGGCTGCCTCCTCCCCCTCCCTCTCAAACATGACACCGGCTTTGAGTGTGATCGGCTGATGATTGGCTGTTCTGCCTTAAGTCCCGCCTCTCTTGGGGTGTTATCGGTCAGCTCGTGCTGAGGAGGCGGGAACTTATGGTTATTTACATCTCCCTTTTCCAGGTACTTTGAATGAGTGTTTATGCTTTAGAGGTTTTTAAATAAGCTTGATATGTGTTTGGGAAGATGTTCTGTTAATCGTTTTGTTGACATGTCGAGTGTTTTCGGTATTATATTTAGTTTTTTAGACTAATGTTAATTGCTATTATTGGGATATTGTTTGCATACCTGTTGAAGAACTATGAAATAAAAGTGTATATTATTTTAATGTTTAAAAACAGTAAATTGTTACATTATTTATACCACCAGAGAAAAAGCTTTGTGTGGGCATTTTTTTCTCCCCTTTTCTGATTTTGCTTTTTTTTTTCTCCCCTTTACTGATTTTTTTTTTTTTTAATGTAGGATTATTTTTTTCCCAGCCAAACGCTGCAAGCCGGAAATCCCGCACAGTGCCAGAGAACTTTAAGCCCTGCATTTTGTACCCCTCTGTCAATTTGTTCATAATTTTTATTGTTTATAAACAAACCACATCCATCCCCCACACTTTTGAAAAGCTTGCTACGCCCCTGGTCCGGACTATAAGGAGGCGCCCTGTGAGCAGGGTCCCACTACAGGAGGATGGGTGAGTATGTAACCCTTTTTCTGTATATACTTATGAGTTGAATTGCTGGTGGTCATATGTCTACTAACTTTCTAAGTGAGTCTCTTTTACAGTGCTCAGTTATGGCATCTACTAACACCTGTCAGCACCGTCCTTCCGGCCTCGTGCTCTGGTATTAGGCGGCCGAGATCACGGGCTTCTGTGGGAGCCTCGCTGATCATCAGAACTGGCACGGCACTGCAGGAGATTTCATGAATGTTGGCCAGGTCACCCTGAGGGGCCTCCTGACCGCTTTTATGCACTGTCACATCCAGTGGGAAGGGAGGAGGTGGTAGTTACAGAATTCTTCCTGTTTTTTACTGCCTCAGGTGACGCTCCCCTCGTCCAAAGAGGTTTGTAAGTTTGGAGCTTGTCTCTCCCGTGTGGCTCAGAATCTCTGCGATGCTTAGGAACCTGTAGGTATGCACGCTACATTCTGTGTACTTCTTAAAGTGGTAAGTGTGCACGCAAGTCTCTGCATATTTTTCTGAAATCCTGTATGGTAAGGGTTACGCGCTCAGCTTCGTTCCCTTTTTCGAGATGTTTAGACTTTGGTTCCTTTGGCTCCTTTCAGCCGGAGTGCATTTGTTTACACTCAAGCATTGCTTCCCTCATCAAGGGATATTTGGGCGGTTCTCGCAGTAGTTTTAACAACGGGCCCCTTTTTCCCAGAAAAGGGTCACGTGTTAGTACGCTACTCTGAATTCAGAGTTCCTCTCATTTGACGGTGTTCTCTGTTTTTTCCCCTTCAGAGTGCCACGAGAACCCCTCCCTAGAACAGTATTTAAAAAAAATCCATACTATGGTAAGTGTGCACGTGTATTCTTTGCGCACTTTTTGAAATCCACTCTGTGGTAAGTTCGCACGCTAAGGCTCTGCGTTCTTTCTAAAATTCCTTTATGGTAAGGGCTTCGCGCGGTTCCTTCGTGCCCTTTCTTGAGTTGGTGTAAAGCCCCGTTCATCTTGGGCGCCACTACATTCAGGTATCCTTGAATACCTATCTAGCAGGGTTTTGCTACCAGGGTTCTGTTGAGACAGCTCCTTCGGAAAATTTTTGCAAGAGCAAACGGTAGCCCCTGTGTGACAGGCAAGACCTTGTATAATACTGGTTTCTTAGCCGTATCCCTTTAAAGGAATCCTTCCTATTCCAAGCCTTTAAGGTCTACCCCGGGTCGAGGCCCTGATCAATTAAATTGAGTATGTAGCTTAGGCCTTTGGCCGTAAGGGATAGTGTCACAGACAGCTGTCTAAACGTCCTAGGGGCAACTCCCATAGAAATGGTAGAGTTGGTACTTAGTGTTCGCCATGGTCTGGCCTGCGCTCCCCTCAGCATGGCGGCGTGGGTATACTGTTCCCCATAGTGTCCCTTCAGAGGACGCAGTTCGAAGTTCCCTTGAGGGGGAACGTCTCAGGTTACGAATGTAACCATGGTTCCCTGAGAGGGAACGAGACACTGCGTCCTCTAGATCCCTTGCCATGCTTCGGACGCAAGCTTCACGAAGAAGATAAATGAAGTGCTCTCCGGTCGCTTATTTATAGTCGTGCCGGTAGTGATGTCAGACGCTGTCGCCGGCCAACGAGTTGGCGTTTTTTCAAAGTATGCTTCAGACACGGGTCACGACGAGGTGTTCCCCATAGTGTCCCTTCAGAGGACGCAGTGTCTCGTTCCCTCTCAGGGAACCATGGTTACATTCGTAACCTGAGACGTTTTCTTTCTACATAGTACATATTTTTGTCTTAATATATGATATATACACGTATGTCTATTCATTCATTTGATGATGAAGGGTACCAATACTGGGGAAAGATAGAGTTCACCAAGATCTTGGTTCTGAATTCTCTAAGAAATGCCAGTGTCAGGCTTATTAAAGAGATGCTCCACTTGATCATGCAGACATTTTATTTATAATTCAACGAGAGAAGGAAAAAAGAGACAACTGGGAATTCTGCCCAGGTGTCTGATCCTTTCTTCACTGCACACAGATTTGATCCTTGGGTCTTTTCAAGAACTTCAGCTCAGTGTAACATTAAGGAAGCCCTGTTTCAAACATCAGTTAGAGAATCTAGCAGCTTGGTCTCTTTATAGAAATATGCATTTCCATTTTCAGATGAATGAAATCTAAACTCAAAGCTATACAGTATCTATAGAATATTTAAAAAATAAAATTTATCAGAATCCAATGTATCAAAATATGCAGTAACACAGTTAGCACATTGAGGTCTTTTAACTGAAAATATTCCTGCAGGCAATAACATCTCATTGATCTGAAATATACAATGCATTATGAATTCTGCATCATACATCTTATCTCAGACTGAGATATATTTTAACAGAGCATGGGGTATTTTAAAATACTGCACAAATGTTCTAGGCACCACTGAGAATGTTCTGTTGAACTAAAAAAAAAAAAAAAAATTATATATATATCCACCATATAAAATATGGATGTAGTACATGGTAGGCACAAACAAATGAAGTATTGGTAGGTGTCCAGTTGCAGACCAGTTTACAAGTACATGTCTTCAGCATAAATTATGGCAATTATGTCTTGGACTGTTTGGTGGATCTCAACAGCAGCGGGGAAGAAATCTTCTGAAGAACTTTCTGAATTCAGTGTTGAAGACAGTGTAGATAATTGGGTTCAGAGCACTGTTCATGTAACCTAGCCATGTCACTGTGCTCATCAGGTATGGAGAGATGTGACAGGATTCACACAGGGCTCGTGCAGTGTGAACTGCAAAAAAAGGAGTCCAGCAGAAGAGGAAGACACCTGCAGGAAGATCACACATAATATCTCATGTCTGACATTATCGAATTGAGGTACAATTTCGTGCAAGATGCAGAGCATTTTCTGATAAACTATTATACAAACCTTACATAAAAGTGTACAAAAATATGTTTAACACAAATAAATTAATTTAGCTTTCCTAAAATATACCATCATTTGTAATAACACTTCCTCCAGTGAAAAAGTCCCGTTGTCCTCTCACATATCCACCAACATATTTGTTTATAATTGTTTTGCACTGATTTCACTTATAAACAGTGCTTGATATGTGCATATGTTTTCTGATTGAATCAGAAAGAAATATTATGGATAGAGGAATCACATTTTTTCTGGAAGCAATAATCTGAAGTTAAAAATGTCTTAATGATGGATTCATTGATGACAATCATGCAGCTTTTCACTTCCTAATTTATTAATTAATGGGCTGGAGTCGTGTGGATTACTTCTGGATTGTTGTGAATCTACATCCTGGGTGGCCTGAGGGTGAGTACATTTTCATCAAATTATATTTTTAATATAAAGCATCTGGATCTGCTTTTTAACTTCCCAGAATGAAGAATTACTGGAAATAATTTTTTTCGTTTGTTGTTACAGATTTGATTAAATTCAAAACGATTTTCTGTGATAAATGACTGCATGCCATAATAATCCCAAATTACTCCATTAATAGGCAAAATGTTTTGGTCAGACTCCTACTCTTGTTCTGATTAAGAAAAAGGCTCAAGGCTAAAAAAATATTCATGAATGACTTTAAGAGCTCTGGAAAGCTTTGGATAACCCAGAAACCTGCAAAATCACGCCCATTAATTCTGCATTACGCAATGCTGGCATAAGAATCTCTTACGAAAGTGACCAAACTATGTCAAATCAAATGTTATGAATAACATGTGGGGCAAATCTACACATATAAATCAACCTCATCTACTGTATATTATAGATATTAATGTGCTTCTCCAGTGGCCTAAGATCTGCTGAATTATTCAAGTATAGTAATGGTATTTCTATAAATACCCAGTAATGGAGTTAGAATAAGTTTCAGATCATCTGTATAACTTCAATAAGATGTTTCTATAACGCAAAAAACATTATCCCTTTCCCTATTTAGCTTTAGAAATGTTTTGATGTTACCTTAACGAGTTTAAGCTATAGACATGATTAGTCATATTAAATAAAAGTTTTCACTTGAATAAAACAGTTATTTATGGTGTTTGCACAAAAAGCACATTTTAGGTAACCTGACAAACTATTTTACAATGTCTGGATATGTGATATTATGTCTAATGACTAACAAAACAGGATGCTAAATTCATGATGCAAATTTTATATAAGGGATTGTTCTCACACACACACAATGAGACAAACTGTTTACTCATGCTTATGTTGTTCCAAACTTGTTTGACTTTTTCTTTTGAAAAAAAAAAAAACTGAAAATAATTTTTCAAAATAAACTGAAACTAAAGATGATTGTGTATGGACAACATTGCTCAATATAACTTATTTTGTGTTCTGCAGAAGAAGAAGAAAGTATTATGAATCTGGATCAACATGAGGGTAAGTAAGTCCTTACACAATTTTATTTTGGGGTGAACTATCACTTGAAGTTGTGTCTAAGCAAGTAAAAATGAAAAAGGTAAAACTAATTTAAAACTCATTTTCAGCAACAACAATAATAAGAGAGATAATAATAATAATGAAGAACACATTCTAAATCATTGCTGTATGTCATTGTGTTAATTAATAGTGGCCTAGAAATTAGGTTAAGGCACCAGGTGAACCAAGAATTCATAATTGGATGGAGGGATTTGCCTGTAGTTAGTTTTATCTGTGTGTTCAGGGAAATTCAACTTCTATGGCAATTTCATTCAAAGTTTTGAAGCTTACCTACACACACAATAATTAAACTGATTTGTCGATAAAAGCTCAGGAGAATTTATTAAACAGTATTTTTATGGCGTCTTTCATTCTGCTTTTTGAAGTCACATCAAATAAGTTATTAAGTACTGTCAACTCCAACAAGACTGAAACAGCACATATGCAGCCAACACTTTAAAGGGATACTTCACCCCAAAATGAAAATTTTGTCATTAATCACTTACCCCTTAAACCTTTAAAAGCTCAGTTCGTCTTTAAGATATTTTGGATGAAAACCAGGAGTGGTGACTGCTTGTGAATGCCCCATAGACTGCCAAGTAAATAACACTGTCAAGGTCCAGAAAAGTATGAAAAGCATAGTCTGATTTGAAAGAAAACAACATATCCTTCTGTCACAGCTGACACAGAAGAGCGTGACACTACGGTGATGTGGAGAGAGTATTCTCTTTGCTTTATAATGTTACGGTTGAACCACTGATGCCAGATGGATGTCTATCATACTTTTCTGGACTTTGACAGTGTCATGTATCTGGCAGTCTATGGGACAGTCACAAGCCTCCCGGTTTTCATCCAAAATATCTTAATTGTGTTCTGAAGACGAACAAAGCTTTTACGTGTTTGGAATGACATGGCGGTAAGTGATTAATGACAACATTTTCATTTTGGGGTGGAGTATCCCTTTAAGAAATGTACAGTTTATTCAACACTTACCTACAACAACAGGTAAAACCCTCATGGCTTTTCTCTCCCTTCCGTTGATCTTATCCCTCTTCTTTCTCTGAGCTGGCTTCCCATATTGAATGTCAGGGTAGGCCACAGTCTGAATGGGGCTGTTTTTATACTCAGGTGGGAAGGGGCAGACGGGCTGTGTGAAGTCTTCAAGCTCCTCAAGACTGGACTGGGCTAAGTCCCTCTCAATGACCCGGGGCAGAGACGCAGGCAGAGCCCCCAAAGGCGGGAGGGCGGCAGCCACTGCAGCATGCTGCAAACTGCGGCAGGCCTGGATACTGTTTCTCAGTTTGGCTTTGCGTGATTCTTCCCACTTGCGCAAGCCATGGAACATCCCAAAGTACAGTAGGAGCATGATTGGACATGGGATGAAAAAGGAACAGACAGACGAATATACTACATAATTGTTGTCTTCAAGTTTGCATTCTCTGGGGTCTCTTTGTGGAACATTGTTTATTCCGAAGATGACAGGAGATGCCACAGCCAACGCCAACAACCACGTGGCAGAAAGTAACAGAATCTGCCGATAGTCAACGTGTTTCCTGTTGTAGTTAAGTGGTATGGACACTGCAATAAACCTGTTACAGGATGCATATTGAAAGTTACCATCAGGATAAACAGAAATAAAAACTTTCTAAGCAGTATGATCACAGCTAAGCCAACGTTTAAACTCAAATGGTTCTCAAGTGGTTTTGCTTTAGGACCCAAATGAGTAAACAAGTGTGTCCTGGTAACTTATTAATGTGTATATTGGCCCAGCAGTATGCAAAATTATTAACATGAAATGCTGGATTTTTTTATAGATGGAGTGTTCGGTTTCATGTGCTATATAACAGTCAATAATTCCCTGCACAAAATACATTGTGGTAACCAGAAACCATACATTCTCATTGCAACAGAACCCATATTTAAATGAGTATATCATATTTTCTTTCACATTTTGCATGGCTTTATTCATAGACTTTGATGATGAGTGCATGTCACACAGCCACTCCATGCTTAACTTTTGCCTAATTTGGCTGGCTTTTAAGTGAACAATGAATTTGTGCCAACACTGGACACAATGCCTTTGACATCAACAACAGAAGAGGTTAAGCATATTTATTCTGATGCATTTTATTATTATTTGCATTTAGCATTATTTTCCTATCTTCTATAAGATTAGACCTTTTTTGGGTCACGACCAGTTGAGAACCAATAATTTACAGAATATTGCTTATTTTAACTTTCTTTATAGATACTTAAAGAGCACTCTGTCCAGTCGGAAACACTGATGTGCTGGAATATAGCCCTTTGCAGAATAAGAATGAACTACAGAACCAGCATGACCTGTTTCTGCAACCCCGATTATGTCAAAATAATGTGCTAGAAACTGATTATTCAGTATGCATTCTTTCTGAGAAAAATGTCTCAAGGCTCCCAAAAGCAATTTTTATCTTTCTTCAGGAAAAGTAATACTATTCAAAAAGTCAGGGATATTTGACTGAGATTAAAGAACAAACCTGTCCACACTGATTGCACAAAGGTTGAAAATTGATGCTGTACAGAGCAATACATCCATGGTCATTAGTCCATCGCAAAGAGCCACATCTAAGGACCATACACCACCTTGAAACTGGAAAGACAGATTTATTGTGTGAAAAATAGTTTTAATGAACATTTAGAAGAAACTGCATGCTTCCTCGCATATTATATTAATTTCAAACAGGTTGGATACAGATTATATATATATATATATATACACACACACACACACACACACACACACACACACACACATACACTATAAACACATAATGAATTAGTTATATTTGTCATTTATTATAAATAATGCAACAGTATTCATATCTTTAATTTGTCAGTCACGCTATGGCTATATGTCTCAGTGCTCATACTGATACAATGACCAACAGTATTTTGAGATACAGTATTGTCTATCCTTATAAAAATGCACATTTTTGTACATACATTTGGGAAACTTAAACAAAACGAATTGCACAATTAACTTCTCATTATGTGTCTCAGACATACAGTAGCTATTTGCGCTTGAAACAGATCACTTACCTCTGCATAGACAAACAGGGGTAAAACCAGAACCGCCAACAGCAGATCTGCCACAGCCAAACTCACTATGAAATAGTTTGTCGTTGTCTTCAAGGCTTTTTCCTTGTAAACACTTAGGCAGACAAGCGCATTTCCACAAATGATCACAATAATGAGCAAAAGCCCAAATATGAGAGCAGGAACATTGTAGGTAAAGAGCTCGTGCTGAAGTGTGTTGTTCAAGCTCGAGACATTCACAGACATTGTTCTTTATCCGAGCGAGAAGGGCTTCTTCGGCGAAACTTTTCAGAAATGTCTCACGTTGTCGTGTCCACTTTGGTCCATCTCTGCTCATCTTGTGTTATTAACTTGTTGTGTTGTCAGGAGACAAGCCATCTAAATCAACCTCAAGGCGCCAGATAGAGGCATTGAGAAAGGCAGTCCATCTGCTGTCTCTCCTGAGATAACACAGTCCGATAATCTGGGAAACTCGTGAGCTGCGTTTCGTTTAATGGCAGCTGCTGTCAACATGAAACTTTACGATGCTGAGAAAAAAAGGTTGTAGCCGCTCCAACCACTTACTTAACTAATGGAGACGCAGTTGCAGACGGACGGTCGGTGTGGCATTTTTTTTTTTACAACTGCAGAGCTGATTAGACATAGGCTACTGTACAGTACGATTTGAGTATACACCTTCGCTCATCCTGCCCATATAAGGCCTATAATAGCCTAAATAATATTTAAAAAACCAGTTAGCTTAATATATAAAATCATTTATTGGGTACTTTCAATTGGGATTTACTTTTCATCAAAAATAACTAAATAAAATTGCTGTTTTAAAAAAATATATATTTTAGATTATTAATTCAATTTTTATTGAAGTATATATATATATATATATATATATATATATATATATATATATATATATATATATATATATATATATATATATATAATGTTTTATTATTAAATCAATAAACTTTATCAGGGGACAAAAATGTGTTTCTTGCTACACCATTACATTTATGATCAGGAATTAACCCCCACCCCCACCTCCCACCCCTCTCAAAGCTACATATACATTGAGAGTGGTTTACTTGGTTCCATAATTTTGTGGTAAATGTGTTCAAAAGTCATTAACTTTGCATTGCACTACCAAACTATTTTTGTTTTTTCTATTAAGCACAATTTTCTGGGTATTCATAACATTTATTTTGTTCAGTGTGTGTTCAACTGTACAGAACTGTGCTAGCTAACCTGATTAGTATCACTGAGTTGGGCTCAATAGGCCAATATAAAATTGTCATTACCATAACAGTAATTTATGTCAAAAATATGTCGTTGTTTTGGTAGTGACACACAATTGTTTATTTGTAAGAAATAATCAAATTTATTGTACTATATGCAGTTTTTTTTTTTTTTTTTTTTTTAGCATCTTAGTATGTGAGTTAAATTTGTAATGGAGCTACCAAAACATTACTGTCACTACCGAGACATAGAATGTTTTGTATTGAATTATGAGAACCAGAATCAGAAATCAGAAAGAGCTTTATTGCCAAGTATGCCTGTGCATGCAAGGAATTTGTTTTAGTGACATAAGCTTCCAGTACACAGAGACAACAACACACAGACAAAAAAAAAAAAAAATATATATATATATATATATATATATATATATATATATATATATATATATATATACACTTTTTTTTAAGCAAATAAATAAGTGTATAAACAATTGTGCTATAAATTATAATGGAATAGGATTGTGTAAGATGCAGGGATGTACTATGGAGGGGTAACAAATAAATATAGGGATATTGCACATTTTTATTGCATAAGCCAAAGTGGGGAACATTAAACTGTTCATGAGGTAGATTGCCTGGGGGAAGAAACTGTTCTTGTGCCTGACTGTTCTGGTATTTGCGGCTCTGAGGCGCCGGCCAGATGGCAAAAGTTCAAAGATGGGGTTACTTGGATGTGAGAGATCCAGAGTGATTTTCTGAGCCCTTTTTCTCACTCTGGATGTATAGAGTTCTTGAAGGGTGGGGAGAGGAGCACAAATAATCTTTTCGGAAGTCCGAACAGTTCTCTGTAGTCTTTTGATGTCTGATTTTGTTGCTGAACCAAACCAGACAGTTATTGAAATACACAGTACAGATTTAATGACGGCCGAGTAGAACTGTTTCAGCAGCTCCTGTGGCAGGTTAAACTTCCTCAGCTGGCGAAGGAAGTACAACCTTTGTTGGGCCTTTTTCACCATGGAGTCAATGTTTTTGTCCCACCTCAGGTCCTGAGAGATGGTGGTTATAAACTCAGATGATATGATAGTGTTTTGTCAAAATACAACACATCTCATAAATTACAAATGAAATAATTTTAAAATTGTAATTGTTATTGAATATACCTGTGAAAACTTTAATAAAATAGCACAAAATTTTTTACTAGAGGTAAACAATATTCATATATAAATATAATATTATAAAAGTATATATAATGAGAAATTTGTAGAGGAAAAATATTCTAAAATGTTCTAAAAATACAATATGATAATTAACCATCTCTTAACTTGAATCAATTTTGTAAAACTGCCCATAATATGTATGGGCCATTCTACAGAATTTCAGAGTTATATTAAAATAAATAAATAAACAAACAAATATATACATTTGTGTGTATGTGTGTGTGAAACATTGTGAGCTGAAACATTCTTTAAATCTTCTTTTGTTTGCTGCAGAAGAAAGAAAATTATGCACTTTGTGGAAAAATAAGTGTAATTTATGGCATTGAATATACAATTCATGTCTCGTGTTGTGTTTTTCTCCCCAACGTGCTCCAGTTTTATTATTGTGTCCTTTGGTTTTCCTGTTCCTGTCCTGATTGTGTTTCCTGGTGTTCCCCATTTTGTTCCACTGATCCCAGGTGTGTCCCATTTTTTTCAGTTCTATTTAAGCCCCATGTTTCCAGAGTCCTGCGTGCTGTCAAGAACATCATTACCCATTTCTTATGTGTTCCTTGTTCCATTTGAAGAAAGTAAAGAATTTATCATCGAGAGTTACCTTCCGCACAGTAGGAATATAATAACGTGTACTTACTGTTAGGATTAGGGGTTACTTGCATGTAATTATGCATAGTTAATTGTTATTATAATAGTAAGTGCATGTAATGTTTAATAAGGACACCTTAAAATAAAGCTTTACCAGAAAATGTATTCAAATTAACACAGCACACTATGCCCTATTTTTACAGATTTTTAAAGAGTGTAAAATGTAACTGTAGGGTGTTATTTGATATTACGTTTCAGTCAAACGTATATTTTAGTTTACCATAAATGCTTGACAGTACATTTGGCAGGACACTTTAACCAAACATGTTTTAATGACAGAAGTAATTTTACAATTGCACTTCCGTTTCTGACGCGCAGACTCAAACTAAGCTTGACGACGTCAGCAACCTGTCTGACAGATGTAAATGTTCTAGTAGCTGTGTGAGCAAACTGCCATCGTTAATCTTGCAGAGACGGCGAGCTTGAGCGGGGAGTTCTTTGGCGTGAGTGAGCAGGAGTAAGTATTCTGATTAATTATTTTGTATAGTATTTTAAAATGTAATGCCAGTATGCCATATTAAGTTGTGAGCCTGTGAGTTTCTCCTTCTGTTTGTACGGTAATGCGACAGAGAGTCGAGTGGTTATGACACAATTGTAAGCCTATTTTTACCAAAACTGTTTCTACGGGGCCATAATGTAATATAGAAGGTAATGGAGCCCTTTATACATTGTCGTGTATCTTTAGAAATAAATAATGGACAAACGGAGTCTTTAAACACCTCAGATGTAAAGTTATTCGCTGTCAAAGTGACGCCAAAATGAATGGGAGTCAATGGGAATGCTAACGCAAGTGAAGTTCTGCAACAAGATGGCGGCTTCTCAAAACTACTCCAATCGCGTTTCCAGGAGGGCAGCATGTGCTCAGCTGGTGTCGAATCACAACACAGGAACCGCTGCACAATCAGAACTCGTTACGTATTTCTGAAAGAGGAACTTTATAGAACAAGGAAGTCATCAGCCCGTTTTTATGACCGTGAAAACAGCGGTATACAGATAGGTGAATTGTGTGAAAAATACTGTGTTATTTTGCATGCGAAACATGAACACATGTTATATTGCACACTGTAAACACAATCATAGCTTCAAAAAAGCGCGTGAAACGGGACCTTTAAGTATATTCTTTTAAAGTATATTATTTCCGCTATGCTTCTTTCTGTACTCTTTTTAAAAGTATGTTTAAGCGTGCTGCTTCTTCACTAGGTTAAAATGCTACCTATCTTTGAAACTGCGGGCAACATGTGCAGAAAGATAAGTAAAAACTGTGTTGCACAAAAAGTGCTCAGAGGTATGTATTTTTATAAGACCAGGTTGTTAAAATGGCATGAGGGTGAGGAAATGGGGGCAACATTTAAACCCCGCACTGTAAACCCTGATAAGTTCACAGAACTCAAAAAATATTTTGTAACAGATTACACAAAAACATTTAAGTGATGTTTTTAAATGTTTTAAGTTTACATAAACTTAAAAAATTTAATTCCAGTTGCCTTAAATTATCTCAGAGTTATCTTAAACAATTATATTTCTGAACTTATAATTAGAGAGTGATTCACTCATAATTTTATCTATTTTTCAACTCCTATAATGTGGGAAATAAACTCAAAATTAGGCTTTTGCTGTCCATCCTCAGTCTAACCACAGGCTTTACTCTTCACCACAACGGTAACACTACAAATCCAACATAACATAAACCTTTGTAAAATCTAATAAACACAACATTTATGTATTAACTTATGTCCCTCTATGTTAATCTTGTGTAAAAACACACAAAATAACACTTAATTTCTAAATTTATTTTCCTTGTTTTCTGATGCAAAGCATGCTGGGAACTAGAAAACACAATCATTTTAAGTTCACCTCACTACAACAAATTTTTGAGTTAACAGAACTTATTTAAATTAAGTCCAATGAACTTTCGTTATTATTTGAGTGCAATTAACTAATTTCATTTGATTAATTTCACTGTTCGGTTTTACAGTGCGGATTAAAACCAGATTTAACTCTGGATTAAAGTCTTGCTCCATAGCAAGGTTTGCACAGCATCCCACACACCGAGTTTACATTTTTATTCCAGGGTAAACTATGTAAAACCTAGATTAGCAACTTGACATCTAGGTTTCAAGTTTTTGCTCAGTTCATTTGTGAACCTATAGTTAAAAAAAATATGTTAACCTTACAGTAATGCATAGTGTAAAAAAATACAAATTTATTTAATTAATAATAATAAAACCATATATTTTGGTTTTGGGTTGACCATGCACCATATGTTTCCTCTGATCATATTGTATGGGGTTAGGAGATGAGATCTCTGTAATCACGTGTAAGATGAAAGGCTACAAGCAAGACAGTTTTAGTCTGAAGTGTTTCGAGTCCTTTTGAACCTTTTTTCTCCAGGGAAAGAAGACTCCAAGCTTACACTTTTTGTCTGAATACTTCAGACTTTTGTCTGGGACTTTAAAGAATAAATCTTGTTCTCATATTTTCACCTCCATACGCTTCACATAAGGTGAAAGTGTAAGGTGAGAATAGCAATCTGACAGATTGTGGGGGATGATAAAGAAGAAGGCAGTTATAGCAGATAGTTCATTCAGAAAGGAAATAAAGGCTCATATAACTTGTGGGTAACCTGAAGATGAAACCTCGTCTTCCTCAAGATTTTATTACAAGTAATTTCCACTTTGTAATACGTATAGATCGCTGGCTGTGGTCTACAGAATGTCTAACAGATGTTGGTTTATATATATATAATCAATCATTTTTGTGCTTAAAGGGATAGTTCACACTAAAATGTCATAATTTACTTACCATCTTATCTTTCTAAGCCTGCATGTCTTTATTTCTTCTTTGTAATACAAAATAAAATACATTTGATAACAAGACTGAAGCCCATGAGACACACGTATCATATATCTTATTCCACAAAAGAAAAAAGTCATACAGGTTTGGACTGACGTGGTGAATAAATAATGATAAAGTTTTCATTTTTGGGTGGACTAACATTGAAGCTAATTCAGCTGAACTGATTATAAACAAATGGTTGTGTTAAATTGTGCTGGGGTTCTAAAAGAAACCATATAAAACATAAATAAATGCAATTAATTTTCCCAAGCTAAAATAAAAGGATAAAATAAGTGTGTCAACTGTGTTTCAGATTGAAACCAAACAGAAAATGTTACTATACTTTACTGAAAGTGCAAGTCTGGTTGCCTACTTGATACCAAACAACAGATGGTTTAAGATGTGATAATATCTGCCGACTGGATTAGATCAGAGTAGCAAATTACTGGCATTTGAGAGGAAATGGTTTTAACAATTACTATTATTATATTTACATATACAGCTTTATGGGAAGAGAGTCAATCTCAATAGAAAAGGGTTAGGGTTAGCAGGCTTTCCCAGGCTGTTATCAAATCAAATACAATCTAATTTGATATTTTAAATATTTGAATAAATGTTTCCACATTCGATATTTTGATATAAAATCTATACAGTAGAGTTTATAAAACTTACAAGCATTGCTGATTGATATATAATAAACAGTGTCAATCTACAAGAAAACAATCTAGTGTTTTGTGTATAAACTGGCTTTTTATGTAATGCAATTGCAATTGCGAATAAGATAACTTCCCCATCATGCTGAAACAGCAAGTTATTGTGTTATTAAATATAGGCCTGAATTATACAGTATCATGCCTTGTTATTGTTTTCTGTTCCTCTCATTATTGGCTTAGAATTGATAAAATCCTTGTTGTTGTTACGACTGAGACACAGGAGACGAGATCCAAGAGCAGTGTGAGTTTATTGGGTAATCCAAAATCAGAATCAAACAAGCAGGGGGTCATAACCAAAAATCAGTCCAAAAAACAAACAGGAACTCGAAATACAAGGAACGCAAGGAAACAGAGTGATGGAAAATAAGGACGCCATGACACAGACAGAAAACAGCCCGGTTTAAATAGGCAGGATAATGACTATGAAAGTGAAGACACCTGAGTGCAATTAACAGGTGTGCAATTACCATGATGAAGGGACAAGGCTTTGTGGGAAATTTAGTGCCTGCGGTGAGGTGCCCATGGGGAAGTGAGACCACTAGTGGACACCCAGGGAAACACAGACCAGACATCATGACATTACCCCCTCCTCTACGGAGCAGCTACCAGATGCTCCACCCGAACACCAGAACAAACGAAGGAACAAAGAGACCAGGAGGGAGTTGGACTGACGGAAGACCAGGGGGAGGGACGGAGGGCCAGGCAACAGAGGGAAACAAAGACAGGAAGTGCAAAAAACAAAAACAAGGAGACCATGAGGGAGGTGGATCGGCGGAGGACCAGGGGGAGGGAAGGAGGGCCAGGTAATAGAGGGAAACAGAGACAGGAAGTGCCAAAAACGAAACAACAACAAGCAAATCAGGAGGGAGGAGGACCGGCGGAGGACAAGGAGGAGGGACAGAGGTCCAGGTCCTCAGAAGGAAACAGAGAGAAACCAAAAAAAGAAGGAGGGAACAAAGTTGGGGGCCCAGGGCCGAGCTGACAGGGCAAGTATCCAGGGTGGATCAGGTGGAACTGGAGCCGTGCAGTCGAGACAGAAGCCCACCAGGGCATCGCAGAAGACCGCCACATCCGTGCAGTCAAGACCGAAGCCCACCAGGGCGGTGCAGAAGACCACCACAGCCATGCGGTCATGACCAAAGCCCACCAGGGCGGCGCAGAAGACCACCACAGCCGTGCAGTCGAGACTGAAGCCCACCAGGGCAGCGCAGAAGACCACCACAGCCATGCGGTTGGGATAGGAGCCCACCAGGGCTGGTAGTTCAGCAGAGACGTGGAGAGGCTCTGGTAGGTCCGTGGTGTCTTGACTGGATTCAGGAAGATCAATGGTGACTTGACTCAGCTCATGAAGATCATTGGTGATTTGACTCTGTTCATGAAGGACACTGGTGACTTGACTCTGCCAATGAGGGTCATCGGGAACCTGACTCGACTCTGGAGGGTCAACTGTGGCTGTCATCTTGTGCTGTGGCGCTGGGCTGGTGGCCATCGTGTCTGGAGAGAGGGGTGTGGTCTGTGTATCTCATTGACTGCGATGTTGAAGGTAACTGCTGAGCCCCCAAAAGTCCAGGATCTCCAGCCCCTTCATCTCCCACCCAGGCAAAGGGTCATCCAGGCAGTCATTGAACAGGTCCTTCAGGGCCTCATCATTATACCCCAATCCTACCGCCAAAGTCCAGAACTCTTGTGCCATACCACCCACCTCATTCCCCCTTTGACGGAGGGTGGTTAATTTAATGACTCTTCTCCTCCGCTCCTCCACGGAGACAAAATCCCACACCACTGATCAGATTTGATGGAGTGAAATTTACAGTTAAAGAGTAAAGTGTTTTTTAAAGAACTTTTCTTTTTTTATGGCCCTTTTAGTTGTGCACAGTACTGGATATATAGATTTATAGATAGCATAGTTGGATGCAGTGTAAATGTCTTCAAAATAGGTTAGCTATATACAGCAATCTACGTCTGCAGACTCTCTAGAGATTTCTTTTTCTGGGTTTTTATCTTGCCATACAGAAAAGACCAGACCAATACTGTATTGTACAGTTGAATAAAAGATATATGCTACTGCATAGTAAATTTTCCTGTAAGTAATTTATTGTTATTGCATTTAATACATTTGTGATGTGCAAAATATGGCATTGACACCCTAAGATGATGATTGATGAAGAGGTGAAGCTGAAAAACAGTTTGAAACCATCTTGTAGTTTCAATCTGTTCATTAATTGAACCGAATGCTAAATTCGGCAGCATTTCTGATAAATATTCAATATATTATTTTGTATATGACTGTGTATATGATTATTTTGTATATGACAGATTGATTTATATAGAATTAATTGTATATTTTTATATTTTTATTTTATCTTTTGTTCTCTTACTCCAGAATCAACGTATGAAACTAATTACTCTTTGACTCTGAGCTTTTAGAAGATTGTCCCTTCTAGTCTGGTGTTTGGACTGGTGGCAGCCTGCATGTGCTACTAGGTTCAATGCCATCTAGATCGGTTTGTAAAAAAAAAAAAAGAAAAAGTTAAGTGAATTATTCCAAGCTTCACTACATATAGCCTTATAGAAGAAATGAAAGGTTTTTTTTTTTTTAATGATAAATCAATGAATGCATTTCAGACTGTATTTTGATGTAAAATACCCTTCTGGATACCAATGTTTAGCTAATGTGGAAATAACATGCAGTGCTAATATACAGTACTACTTGTGTTTGCGTTTGCTCATGATTTCATAACCGTGAAAATTGTGAATGTGGTCTATACTGCATGGCAATAAACCAAGGAAAAGTCCAGCCAGTAATAGATCAGACCCAGAGTTTGATCCTAAAATCTTAAAATGTTCTTTAGATCACTGCAAAGGTGGAGAACATGTATTTGTTTTGGTTGCGAAGATTGTTTTTATTTAGGTTTCTTTGGACTCCTTAAAGTAGTATTTGTCTTTGCCATAAAAAACCAAGTTCACTTTGTATCCTTTCATTTGAAATGAGGAAAGACAAAAAAGTATGCCAGAAGTTCAGCAAAGCAAGACATTCTCTTAACGTGAATTTAAGGTCAAAACTGTGTTCTAAAAACAGCAGGTGACCTAAAACAGGACGTTTTCACTGGCTACAGTTCTCCAGTATACTTCATAAACAGCCTCTGAGCAACACCACTATACAAACCATGAACCATAATGTTTTTGTATGACCGTACAACATAACTATAACAGTCAAAGTGTATTGTGCATAAAATATGAAACCCTCTCTGCATCTCTTCATTTTTTTGCAGGATGGCCTGTGGGTCGAACCACGGCGAACATTAAGCAGGTTTACATAAGGCTTAGTTGGGAGTTTTGCACTAATATGGAGCTCACTGTATAAACAATGTAGCACATGTGTGACTATTTGACATCATGTGAGTTACTTTTACCAAAGCAAAGTTCAAAGCTTTATTCCAAGACAATCCTTACAACTTGTGCATGTGATAACTTGTTGGTGATTTATGTCACTTAGCTTCTTCTGCAGACAGGGTGCAGATAAACTCAGACTGTATATATATATATATATATATATATATATATATATATATATATATATATATATATATATATATATATATATATATATATATATATATATATATATATATATATAGATAGATAGATAGATAGATAGATAGATAAGAAATTGAGATAGTAAAGAAATATCAAAAAGAAGAATTAAAGAATGATACAATTGTTCATAGTGACCATGTCTGTCGAACATAAAGTTATAAAGTGATATATATTAATTGTGCTCTGTAGCCGTCTCATTTTGCAGTATATTTTTATGATACCTTGGTTGTAACATCATTGAGGTTGTAACCATTATAAAATTGACTGTTATTCATCATAAGTTATTGTAATTTTGCTCTTTCTTTAGGATCTAATTGTTACTTTTCTGAAATGAGACAACCATAATGACAATTCAGCTGACAAATATAGAGTGTGCAGCCTTCCAAATGAGACACAGCAGACATTTAAAGTCTTATGAATCATGAGACCTTTGTGTAAAGAAAACACTGAAAATTAAATCATACTTTACTTAAAAATCTCTGGTTGAAAACCCATGCTGAAGCTTTTATTATGGGTGGATGTTCGCTGTCCATTATCTGAAAATCTATGTTATGTTTCAAATGTGCAAATTCTTCAGTAAAAACAATTAACACTGTTAATGGTAAACATATAATGCTTTAAAATATTGATAGCTAACAAAGATTGCAGGTTAAATTCTAAGAATCAGTGTCCCCAGAACTGTTGAGATTGTAATACTCAAAGTGGTAACTTATTCCTATGATTTTGTACAATCTCATTTAAACGTTTTTGTACAATGCTGCTTACTTCCCAAGTGACAGTTTAGGGTGACGTTTCATAGTCATGTCTGGATCTTCTTGTGTAAAGGACATACTTCTCTCTGATGATGCATATGCAGGACATCTCCAAACATATAGTCTGTTTATACTAGGTCCCTGCAAGCTTGCGTTCATCTGCCTCTGCTTTTGAGTGGAACTCCCTCTCTTGTGATAATCTGTTAGACCCAAATGTACCGTTCCAGAGCCTTAACCACTAAGTTAAATTTTTCTGTGTTAAATCAGAAACTGATTGTGTACTGAACTATTTCAGTTGCTGAAATGCTCATCAACCTTGTTTCCTTTAATGGTTATCTTAGGGCTCGTTTTTGAAAGACTGATGTTGACAACCAATATTTTTACAGCTTATCTTGACAGCATATTATATGTACCCAGTAACTTTAATATAGCAGTAATTTGTGACATCAATGCTAAAATATGTTTGGTCAAACCCTGTCCTAGTTCTCAGGTTGGCAAGGTTTGGGAGAAAATAGGATTTACCTTATCCTTTCTACAGAAGGACTTGTGAAATGGAGCATGCTGTTTTGAGAAGATTAACATATTGTATTTGTATCTAAATACTTTGCATTCCCCTAGATTGCAATTCCTCGCTGTATTTCTAAAATATTTACATATTGGCAGATTCCTGAAATTTATAAATCATTCACACTCATAAATTGTGCTTATCCTGTTTAAACATTCTCCACTTTACATCTACTCAACTCATCTTTAAGGTTTAGCTGGTTAGCACAAGCATTTTTGCAAGAAACATTAAACTGCAAACATGCCAATGGTTTGAAATGAACACTTACCAATTGAGGGTGAAAATCAACTGTGGCAGTTAACGCTATCAACTCACTATTTAGCGGGTTATGAATATGACATGTTCTATCATAATCCCTACAGAAGTTGTCAACATTAGCAAAACAGCATTGCTAATGCACTGGTGAGGAGGCGAGAGGCTAAATGCTGCATGTCCAAAACCTTTGTACAATTTGTAACTTTGCAACTACATGTCAACTACCAGTTAGAGTAGAAGTATACTATGTGTGTAATATCTGCAAACACTTTATTTTGATGGTCCCCCAACATACATAGCCCTACGACTATAAATAACTTTGTCAACTTATTCTACTAAACCTGAAACCTTAGTGTAACGTAACAGTTCACTAACACTTCAGGAATACTCTAATGAGAGTCAGTGGATGGGTAGTTGCAAAGTTAGTTATAGACAACAGAATGTCTAAAGGGAACCATCAAAATAATCTAAAAATAAGTGTAGGCATAACACAAAATTCACAAATTTCTAAATTTCCGGTCATGTTTCCCTCTGCTTTGCTGATCTTCTGTAATTCTACCAAACTGAATGCAATAAAACCTAAATCTAGCCGTTCTTCATTTCTAATATTTAACATTTATGTCTAGCTATGTCTCTTTCTATATCTCTTTCTTTGCACTTCAGTCTCCTATCTCATTTCCTTTTACACTGACATGAACTGGTACTCATACAAATATAACACCTAATCCCATTATCTGAATCCTATATATCCATTGTAATATTTCATTCAACATATCTGCTCTACTTTCAGTATGTTCTCAGAGTTAACCCTATGTTAGCCCAACCATAACTAACATATAAATCTGGGGAACGAATGAACCCTGGGAACATCAGAATCTATTAAGAAAGTCTTACAGTTGTTTGAAACAAGAAGGCAGATTTCAGATTACTTGCATATTTCCAAAAGGTCCTGTTCCAAAGTACCCCTCTGCTTGAATGGGAATGCTAAGGATTTCACCAGTTATATAGATCTTGAGTCAACACACTCATTACTTTACGCCTGAACAGCAATGACCTCTGCCGGTGAACGAAGCTCACGTCCAGAAAATTAAGCCAAAACTCTTTGATCGCCCCCTGGTGGCTGGCTGCAGAATAAAACTCTCCGTGTAGAGTCTTCCCAAAGATAGTTTACTTCATTTTAGGTCATTTTGAACACGCTGATGTGTTTTTAAGTGTTCCTTTTTTTAAATAAGTTTACTTTTAATCATTTGAAGCGATAAAATGCGGTTTGGCGCTTCTGAGTGAGTTTTGGCGGGATGTTTGAGTGAGTTTCCAGTTCATGATCATCAGCACAAGATAACAACGACCATACATGGAATATTAATTTTGTATTACACTTTATTAAATTAAGTCTGTATCAACAAAATCCATCGAACCATTGATTACAATTACAAGTGCATAAGTGCTGTTTTATATAACATTTTGATTAAGTGAAATGTCTGAAAAAATTTAATTTTACTATGATACATTTAAACTACAATAGTTGGGTGGCAAGCCTTAATAAGTGAATCACAGAATCATTGATTCAACTGATTTATTCAAATCCACTGATTCATTCATGAATGAAGCAAATGACCACTCTCTTAATGAATGCATCATTGAGTTGGTCATAATTTGTCGTTAAAAAACGCTAAGGCAAACTTCACTATTATAGCATATTTCATTTTGTAACACTGTTCTTAAAATGTATATCTAAACCCTTTTAAATCTGACAACAATGAAACTTAAACTTGTCTCACATTTTATATATAGAGAGAGCAGCCTTTAACTCTCTTCTGTGATTTAATTTAAGTTTTATTTTTCTATAATTTTAACACTTTTTAATTGTACTTGTATAGCCTAGTCTACATTTGTTTTAATAGAACCGGTTGTAATGGTTGAAATATTTGTTACTTTTATATCTCAGTCACCAAGTCATTTATAAAATATAGAAATTGTGAATCTGTTTTAAGAGAAGCATTATATTGGCCTGTAATTCTTTCAAAAACCTTGCACAACAATGCAGCCTACAGCTCCGCTGTGCAAGGCCTGCTCAAGCGAATCCATGACAGCAACACACATCTACATGGCTGCACAATGTGTCTGCTTCATGTGACACTGTGTTCTGTTGTTCCCACACAGAGAAGCAGTGGGGGTAGCAGAGGGGGTTCTTCTTGTTTGTCTCTAAACATGTATTATACCAGCTGATGTCACAGTCGCATGTGCTGGAGAAGAGCTCTGATTGGCTTGGAGGGAGGCAGAATATTTTCAAGGAAATTAATTAAGTACTATCAACAAATAGGCTAAAATAAATAGCACACTGCATAAAGAGTGTGTTTTGGTAAGAGCTGAGCAGTGGCACGCATTATTACATAAGACTTCAGAAGACATTCAGGCCAGTACTTTCACAAATCACAGAATCTGAAATCAGATCACTTGGATGTGCAGTGCAGCAATGATTGCTGATCTATTGTAGATATTTAATCCAAAAATATGATCTATACTAGTCCAGAATTTAGAATAATTAAGATTTTTTTTAAAGAAGTCTCTTATGCTCACCAAGGCTGCATAATTATTTTTTTTTTGAAACACTGAAATATTATTGCAAGTTTTGTATTTGAATATATTTTAACAATTAAAAGGAACATTTCTTAAATCAATACCGTTTTTTAAGCATAATACACTACCATTTAAAAAATGTATTTGAAAAAAAAAAAAGATTATAAAAATAATAATACTGTTATTTAGCAAGGTCTCATCATTGTTCAAAAGAGACAGAAAATACATTTATAATGTTACAAAAGATTTCTATTTCAAATAAATTAATTTTATTATTTCTAGTCATCAAGAAAAAAATATATATTACATTTTAAAACATATTCAGATAGAAAACAGTTATTTAAAATTATAATATTTCACATTATTACAGTTTTTTTTTCACTTTTCTGATAAATTCAGTGCAGCCTTGGTGAGCATAAGAGACACTTTAAATACTGAGCATAAGTCCTTCAATACTGGATATAGATCACAGTTGTTGTTGTTTTGTTTTTTGTTTTTTTCTTATACTGCAGTTTTCATAACTTTACTATTACTCTGAGTGTGGAATTAGTGTGTCTAAATATTTGGTTGGTATCTCATTATAAGTATAAAAAAAACTAAAGCACTAATCAATTCCTAAGTAGTGACAGATTAACTAATTAATAATATTATTAACCTAATATTATTATTTATTTTCATTTATTTTGTAATTTGATAAATTTTAGATTTCAGACGGTCTCCCATTCCATGGTGCTTCCACTAATACAAAATGAACTCGCAAAAACAGATGCAAGTATTTGGGTGGGAGGGAGCAGTCCACTGCTGGCAAGCTCTTTAGGCAATATATGACTGTAAGATGAAGTCACAAACATTGCGACCGGAGTCAACTCCCACTCATCAGTCAGCACAGTCAATGCTTTATGTGAAGAAGTACCAGCTGGTGCCACGGTCTCACAGTCCTCCATACTAATTTGTGTGCATCAGAAACTGGGAAATGGACATAATATTTAAGCGTAAATCCATAACTACCATCTTTGGGTGTTTATTTGCCTTATTCCTTCACAAAATCTGCTTTGCTGATAAAAGTAAGTAACTCTTGTTTCAGTTTTTAGATTTTAACTATTTGCTAAACTATTGTTAGAAACGCTATTGTCTCGGTACGGCGTGTGTCAGTCTCTTTTAGTGGGCATTTTTTTGTGATGTAAGTAATTTCAGTTTAGTCAGTGGCAATAAAAAGACACCATGTCTGTTCATTGTCATTGTCTACAGACGACAGGAATGTAGAGCTTCAAATATGTCTAGTTGTTCAAAATACTTGCTTACATACAGTGTATTCTGTCATAGAAAATAACTCTTATCACGTTTCTGTCCATAAACATTTATACATACACACAACAAAGATATCGTATTATTGCAGGCTATATCATCTGTAAAATATTCATTTCTACAAAAATATTTTTATTACTAGATTTTATTATATTATGACAAAGAAAATGTTGTAATATCTGCTACGTAAGAAAATGGTCGTATTTGTTTTCTCTCTGCAGTTTGTACAGTCCCCTCAGAGCCTGTGACAATTCAAGAGAATAACACCGCTGACACAGTTGTTGTCCGTATTAACACAATAACAAAGGATGTAACGCTGAACCTCACCGAGAATCCTGGGAATGCCTTCGATCTGAAGGGTTCAGAACTGATAGCAAAGAAAGGCCTGGACTTTGAAGTATGTTTATTTCATGACTTTCCATTGTCTTGTGCCAGTTTGAGCAACTATGATGACATTATTCCCAGCTTCTTATGGTGGCAATGTTTACATGGTTTCTAGCTGGTCATTTATGGTCATTATCTGATCCAAGTTGATATAGATAATGGTTAATCAGTTACACTAAATGACAGTGGACCTGGTTTAGTAGCCCAAACTGGATCAGGAACAAGCCAGCACCAGCTTGACCATCTTAAACTGATAGAACTTTGTTTTAAAATGACTTGGTTTAACACTGGGCTACTCATGAAAATACACAATCACAGAAGTTTGATCCTAACTTCAGCTTGATTGTTTTCCAGACACTTTCAGCTCCTGAAGAACTAACTGTCCAGATCCGATGTAACAAAACTGGCCACAGAAGTGTAAGTTACTCGGATCTGCAACTACAAGTATATGCAGATAAATGCAAAACAAACTAAAAAAAAAAAAAAAAAAAGTCTTAGCATTAGATAAAATATGAACAAATGTGTCATTTAATTGAAAGGAAGATAGCACACACTTTTTCAGCAAAATATACATACTATAAATACTCCACAGACTAAAAAAATAAATAATAAAAAAAATCACTACTTGTATTTCAGAGAACTACGTGATTGCTCCATTAGGATACCTGAGGGACTTCATTGTTCACTAAACATTGCATCTGATTAAATCTGAAACCATCTGATTAAAAGTAATTGCGAGACTGCTTCAGAAAAGTGTAGACTTGTGTGAGATAAGCTCTGGCATTTATCATTTGTTTGTAGATTCCACTTGGTATTATGTTATCTATTGTAATGGCATCCAGTGTTCCTGTCCTTTTGGGGGTCACTTATATCGAGGACTACTAGTTAATTTTGTTGTTGTTCACTTCAAGTTGTACATTTTATCTACAGATCACTCTGACTGTGATTGTTCGTGTTGTGAATATCAACGACAACCCTCCATCATTTGACAAGAGCGAGTATACACTTGACGTAAATGAGGTGAGAGCATATTGTTATTCAGCATTTGTCCTATATATGTTTTAAATAATTGTTGGTCCTGGAACTACATTGCCAACAACCAATCAATCCAAAACCAATTTAAGGGATAAGGTTCAGCTTCAGCTTGGGTTTGTGGCTTAAACAACGTTCTTATTACAAACAAACAAAAAAGCTGACCATGTTATGACCAGCAAAAGTTGTTGGTCCATGCACACAATCTTCTTGGCAAAATCATGGTTTCATACATTGTACGTTAAGTCAGACAGCTTCTTCATAATTTTTTTTAATCTACTGTCACAGTGAGGATGTTGCCATTCTATTCCATTAATGCTACATTTTGTGTGTTGCACAGCTCACACCAGTTAATACCAGCATTGCCCTGATTGAAGCAATAGATGACGATTCAGAGGTTCTGTATTACTCTATGGAACCAACTGAGGTAAGTAATCAACCTTTTCTCTATTGAGAAAATCAAAAAATATTTCAGGAATAGTTTGTTTGCCCCAAAATAAGTGTGTCATTGCACTCACATTTCACTGCTGGTTATATAAGCTCTATATAATTGTGTATGTGACAAATAAAAATCTTGAATCATCATTCTTTCGTCCTAATGTTGTTCGTTCTGTAGACAACAACAAGATAATTTTTTTTACACTGAAAGTACCAGAGCCAGAATCTGTAAATCTCCATAAAAGGACAAAATCATAAAAGCATTATAAACAATGGCTGCAAATAAAGGTGCTTCAAAAGGTTCTTCAAACAATGCCACAGAAGAACCATTTTTGGTTCCACAATAGGCCATTCAGTCTTTATTTTTAAGAGTGTGTTGTGCCGTTTAGTCACATGCTTTGTGTGAAGATCAAACTGAAGCTTAAAGGTTCACCCAAAAATGAAAATCCATTCATCAGTTTCTCACCCTCATTTCATTCCAAATCCATAAGACTTTGTTCATCTTCAAAAGTTAAATGTAAATAGTTTTAATGAAATCTGAGAGGTTTCTGTCCTTGCATTGAAAGGGTCAGGGTCACCCAGAACTTCAGCTTGGGTAAATCCTTCAAATGTTCATAGTGACATAGTAAAAATATTCCATATGAATTTGAACAGTTTAGTCCATGCTTTTTTGAAACATTATATTTAAATGACATTGTTTGCACACTTGGACTGTTTCTTTACAGAACAGATACTTCAGACTTGAGACCATGTATACACCAAACATCCTTGTGAACAAGATTTTAGATTACGATGTCATCCAACAGGTGAAACTGATCTTGCATGTGCAGGTATGTAAAAATTGTTTCATTTAGATCTAATAAATTCAGAAATTCTCTCCTGATCACCTATAACACAAACGATTCTCGACTCTTACAGGATACTCCACCTCCATCACAACTGGTTGAACACTCTTTCACAGCTTCAGCAACAATCATCGTCAATATTATAGACATCGATAACCGTCCTCCCTGGTTTCAACCATGTACAAGAGTAACCACTGGTAATGCCAAAATCTGCCTGAGCCTGGGGTACAGGGTCAGGGTGAACTTAACAGAGAAACAGGTACATTTTCATTAATATTATGACCATGGAAATAGTTTGCCTAAAAATGAATATTTGCCCTATATTTGTTTACCCTTAGACCATCCAAGTTGTAGATGAGTTTGCTTCTTCATCAGAACAGTTTTAGAGAAATTTAGCATTACATCACTTGTTTACCAATGATCCCCTGCACTGAATGGGTGCCGTCAAAATGAGAGTTCAAACTGCTGATAAAAACATCACAAAGCAACCGAATCCAGTCCATCAATTAACATTTTGTGAAGTGAAATCTATCATTAAAACATGTAATCATCGCTTTGAGCTAAAATACAAGTCCTCTATCCATAGTATTGATTTCTCCAAGTTCTCTGTTCCCATTAAGAAACAATGGGATGTCTTGGATGGCCTGAGAAATTTTTAAGCAAATTTTAAACTATTCCTTTAATAAATGCAATGGTACTGTATGTGTTGAAATTATACATACTAAATTGATATTTCCAGGATGGAGCATTGCAATTTCAGCCAGGTCCAGTGTATGCCAGAGATGGAGATAAAAGCAGAAATGAAGAGATAAGCTATAAAATTGTTCGAGGTATTAAAGCATTTTTCCTAACATTACAGTTATTCCTACACACTCAGTGTTCAACATGAACATAATCATTTCTGTGATTGTCTAGGAAATGAGGACAACATATTTCAGATTGATGAGAAATCTGGAAACATATCCATGCTGAAACCAGCAGACATAGCAGGCCCTATATCACTCTTAGTTTTAGTGAGTTTCTTGTGCATATTTTGAAGACTTTGAGAAGTGTAGTCTACACTAAGTATACAATTTTCACTGCTTAATTTTTATAATACCATCCTTCCTTTATCTGTCTTTTCCAGGCTTCCCAGGTAGTAAATAGAGATCAGTTTGCCACCACTTCAGTCACTATTGAAGTAATGAAAAAGAGCAGAAATGCTCCAAAGTTTGAAAAGGACCGATATGAAGGCTATGTTTACAGTAATTCAGGGCCTGAAAACATGGTGCTAAGGGACAGGACATCCAACAGACCAATCAGAGTCAGAGCAAGGGATGAAGATTTTGCGAGTGTAAGTTTTACATAATTTTACTTTTACATTACAGTATATGCAGACATTGTACTGTGTTTTAACCATGTGAATTCAGAGCTATCTCCTTGGTTTTGGAATAACATCAGTTTTTAGGTTTAGGGTTGATGTTAGGTCTGGGGTTGGAGCTTAAGCAACATTCATACCAACTTATCACTCCCCACTGATTTTAAAGCTAGTTAATGGTTAGATTTAATGGTTAGGTGGTAAAAAATTTTTTAAGAGAAATGTTTTTTCCAGGACCAACAAAAACTTTCATCAAGGATAAATATCCTACTTGGCAACATTACGGTCACCCATAAAGACTGAATACATTTAATAAGAGAGTGCCAGTTTCTCCCTTTATTTTTCAGGGAATCAACCCTGACGTAAGATATGAAGTTCAGTATAGCAGCTATGTTAATATCACAACAGATGGGTTTATACTTTTGAAGAAAGCCGTTCGGACTGATTCCTTCGCTTTGCAGGCAAGTAAACATGTTTTGCTACATCTATTTTGAGAAAATTTTAACTACTAGTTGACAGTAGTTGCATATGAAATCTGTCTACTTTTTTTTTATCGTTTTATTGAAATACTGGTCAAACTTTATATTGACAATTTACCACACTAGAAACAGACATTGAAACAGTTTTCACTCTGATTGAGAGTTTTTCACTTGCTAGTTAATTTCACAAATAGTTACAAAGAGGTTTGGAGTAATGCTAACAGTGTAACTACAAATGTTAATTTAATGTTATTGGTTAGGTACATTGTAACTAAGGCTACTTAATATAAAGTGTGACTGAAAATGATTTCTTTTGTCACTAGCTTCGGGCAGTGGATGTGTCTACTGGTGAGATAGGGACAGCTAGTCTTTCTGTGACTGTAGTACCATGTAAGTTATCCTTTCAATATTTATACTCAAGACCTTGATTCACTTAACTTTGCTGGAAGTTGGCCTTCCATGAGCAGGATTGGATTAAGTGTAAAGGTTCTAATATTTTTTTCCGCATGTTGGTGTCTAATTTTTCTCTTTGCACACCTGCCATATCAGCAGTAGGGGTCCAGTCACCCGACGAGGGGTACCGTGCAGGAGACATGGCTTTGCTGGGCTTTGTGATGGCTGCGTTACTGGTGCTCTGCCTCATTGTGATTGGCTATCTGATATCCCGCGTCAAGAAGGGGAATCCTGATGCATTCAAGTCTGAGGTCAGCATCTTCTCATCAAAGCTCAGTGAGTCCAGCTCTGAGTGTCCACTTTGTAAAAGAAATGATGCTTAAGAGAAAGTTCCATAAGAACACCGTAATCATGTACTACAGCAGGTAATAAACAGCTCATGAAATTGTGAGATTAACCCTCTGCCCTCGTTCAGTGTTTAGGGCTATTCTTGAAGTTTACTCAGCCCCCTAACAGGCCAAGAGATAGCATGCAGTTAACCAATGATGGTTTCTTGAATGAAGGAGACACAGGGAGATCCAGATCCAAGCGAGCTGAACTGAGAGAAAGACTGGATGCAGTTCAGGCAGCAAGGGTGCGAGTGATACCTCGCAAGAGACAGAGGCACTGCAGCTCCTGTGGACTCCAGACGCATACCACCCATTCACACCATAGTCCTGCCGGCCAAGCCAGAGGAAAGGCAAACAAGCATAAAGTAAAATCCATTCTGGCTAAAGAGAGGAGGAAGGATGACAGACAAAAGACCGTTTGGTTCAAGGAGAGAGAGGATTCATCAGATATCGAGGTGGAGATCATCCCTGACAATATAGGGCTTAAGCCTGAAGAGGACATGGAGAAAATCGAATGGGATTTTGCTTCCACTCAAACGGAAGACAGTGAAATGGAACTGGGGGAGTTGACAATGCTGAATATTCAAGACTTGAGTAGCAGGGAAACGGCGATTTCTGATAGTAGAGAAGAATTGAACACAGAAAGAAGAGATCAGTGAGGATCTCAGATGCTCTTGCTCAGTAAAACTAGAGCTCTTTGCTCATCAGAGACTGGATTCATTTTTTCCTCAAGTTCACATGAGTTTTGAAATAATGTATTTTTGTGAAAATAAAACCCGGGTTCAGTTCAGACATAATGAATTGCAAAATACTGACACATTTATTCATATTTGTAAATGATGACGGCTTTATGATATATTATTTTCCATTGTGTGATGAGCGTGCTAAACTAATTTGATGTACAGTAATATGTCTATGATTTCAGAAAACAATACTTGCAGTTTTATTTAATGTTGGCTGTGTCTATGAATAATACATTGTGAAATAGAGTATTTTGTATAATTATGTAAATTATGTGGAAAACATCTAGAATAAAGCACATTTGAACATAGTATCCTTGATGTGGTGCCTGACAAAATAATATAAAAGACAAAACCAAATTAATTTAGCATATTTATCAAAGCTATAGCCTTTATCTGCAAGAGCAAATAGCACAGAATGCTTGATGGATTATGGAGGATTGTAACACAAAGGAGTGGTTGCATGATTATGGTGTTCCTTTCTGGATATTTTGTTTCTTTAAATGTTGTAAAATGCCAACGACTCTTCACTGATTGGCAAAACAGGTTTTCATTTGAAGATTCAAACCTTGACAAACCAAAAATGCATCTGTAGTTATAAACTTTGTAATGGAAGTGAATGAGTCTAGAATACCACAGTGGCCTCATGGATCTCTATTGTAAGTGCATTTCTCACATTTTGAAACAACTTTCAACATGCAGTCCTTATCATTGCATTAAAGTGTGGCACAAACCAATACCCACCACTTGAGGGCTCTATTGGCATGAGTCCTGACTGCATTGTGCCAAAGCTTAGGGTTACTTGATTATTCATAAAACCTTGATGTATCAAATATAATATAACACACACACACACAAACGTTTTAGAGTTCTTACAGAAAACATTGGTGTGCAGATGGGTCCAGGTGCTTTAAATGCATATATATACATTTGGATTTATTCATTTAGCAGAAGCTTTTATCCAAAGTGGCAAGTGGTAGATACAATAAAGCACTAGGCTACTAAATTTCAGACACTATTTAAAAGAGTAGCCTACAGACTAGAACAGATAGTGGAAGCATGAGGATTTGAAAAAGATGTGCTTTCAGATATTTCTTGATGCGGCTGTCACCTTTATTTGTGTAGCACTTTATACAACGCTGTCCGGGTAAGGGGAAGGTCCTTTATCTATTCAGTAACAATGAAAGTGATCTTGTCCCTTCCTGCTCGCTCACTAACCACGGGCTTGCCTAATTGTCAAGCTGTTATGCTCATCTTATAATGTGATAAGAAGAAGAAAATAACATTTTACAAGTCAGCATGTATATTTGTGAAATTCATTAACTGATAGAAAGAAAGAATTAAAGAAAGAACAATATATTAAACCTCAGTGGTTGAAAGCCACAAAGTTCTATTTTAAAACTGTCAGAGACCACGGAGCTCCATTTCAATATAAAGTGGTTATATGGATTACTTTTATCTTTTATCACTATTTTCCTCCAGTTTATATTATGTATCTAATCATTATTCTTTAGCTTTGGTTAAACTAATTAATTTTACCTGGTTGGAACAGCAGCTACGCACCTGAGAAGAGATGATGCTGACCTCTCAGAGGACCTCAGATGATGCTTACCTTGAAACAACATACAGAACTAACAAATATTGCTACAAGTGTGATTGCATCATATAATAATTGCTATTAATAGTGTTCCTTGTCTGGCTGACTATGTCTTGTATTAATTTTTATGAAATTTCATGCACATAATGCACATATGCACATAAACTGACAGTAACCCCTTATAAGCTACTACTAAATATTGAAGAAACATAATTCTCTGTAAAGTTGCTTTGCAATGATTTGTATTGTAAAAAGCGCTATACACATAAACTTGAATTGAATTGAATTATGTATTTTGTGCAATGCGTGTGAATGTTTATAGAATATGTCAGAAGTCAGAAAGGGCTTTATTACCAAGTACAGGTATGTTTACACACACAAGGAATATGACTTGGTGACAGAGCTTACAGTGCAGACGAAAGTACAGAAATAGTGCAGACATACTGTACATGATAGTGCAGACATGCATAGGAATTACACAACACAGATGGAATAACACTATAAGAAAAACAGGAAACGAAAGAAATATACAGAAGTAAAAATATATAGAGATTTCTTTTTAATTAAATTAAATTAAAATCAAAACGTAATTGTTTAAACAACTGTACAGATATGTTTTTTGTTGTTTGTTTTTAGTTTTACAAGTGTGCAGTTTGCAAATGTAACATTTTCAGATTCTGTGTATAAATTAGTCAGTTATGATGGCCATTGTATAGTTATTATTTTAAATTGTTCAGGCTGAATATGGCCTGTGGGCTATATAAACTGTTCTTGGGCCTGGCTGTTCTGGTGGTCGGTGATCTGTAGCACTTACTGGACGGCAGCAGATCGAAGAGAGAGTGAGCTGGGTGTGAGGGGTCCAAAGCCCTTTTCCTCGCTCTGGAGGTGTAAAGATCTTTGATGTTGATCAGGGGAGCACTAATGATCATCTTAGCAGTACTGACTGTCCCTTGTAGTTTCTAGATATCTGATTTGGTAGCTGAACCAAACCAGACAGTTATGGATGTACACAGGACATACTCACTGATGGCCGAGTAGAACTGTGTGAGCAGCTCCTGTGGGAGGTTGAATTTCCTCATTTGGTGAAGGAAGTACAACCTCTGCTGGGCCTTTTTTATCAATGGAGTCTATGTGAGTGTCCCACTTAAGGTCATGAGAGATGGTGGTGCCTGAATCTGAATGACTCCACTGCAGCCACAGTGCTGTTCATCAGTACTGTTTCTCCTGAAGTCCACAATAAAATCTGCTGTTTTTCCCAAAATAATCTCTAGATAAAGACTAAATAAATTTTTGTTGCACAGGAACTATGGACTACTTGACAAAAAAGATGCAGAAGTATTTACCATGACTCTTACACTGGTGATGTACCTGAGAGCAAATGATTAGTGATCAAATTTTAAGCAGTAAGAAAAACGAAAATATTTTTTTAAAGCTTGTAGTTTTGTAGAACATTACAGTTACAGTATATATGATATAAGAAAAGTAAGGCTTGTATATAGGGACTACATGTTACTTAAGAAAAATATAATTATATTTTCATAATTACATAATTAGTTTTTCAAACCTAGTCTGTTGGGTAAAACGTCCCCAGTCACATGGGGCAAAATGTCCCCAGAGGGCAAGGCTTAATTACTTTAGTTACTCTGTTCTTAACATCAAATCCTTTGTCTTTCCATCAGATGTATTCTAACTAGTTGGTTGAATAAAAATATTTGGATTTTATATTTAAAAATGACCTCAAGTTAGCATCAGGTAGCTAGCTAGCTAGCCAGTTAGCACCAGCTAACAATATTTTTCAAATAAAATCTAAAAAGATATATTACTTACAGTATTATTGATTATATTCTTTTTAATTTTAAGCTAAAACTACATGTGCTCTGATTTAGCAATTTTTGTTTTTGTCATTAGTAATGTCAGACAATGTTATATTCTTGATACAATATAAGGTCCATTAAACATAATGTGTACTGTGTTAATATTAATTGTGCATTGCATGGTGATGTGTTTTAGGGTTAAAGGAAATATCTGAAACTTAGCGAATAACATCCCGAAATTTACCCATTTACAAAATTTCCAGTACCTTTTCCATTTTTCTACAGATTTTTTTCTTACAGTGATGTTGAACAAGGAAAACTAAGGTATGATTCTCCTTGGAGCTCATTTAAACATTTTTTTTTTTTTTTTTGGGGAAAATCTTCTGAAAGGATGTTTATCAATGCTGCTCCCTCAAGATATTAAAATATATTTTTTCAGGTTTATCAGTGAAATTACTGTATAATTGATGCAATAGTATTTCCACTGACACAGCTTAGCCCGAAGTATCACACACTTTATTCCACAGCTGTCATTTGATCAAATAAGCTTAATTTAATCATTTATATTCAACCCAGAGATTTGCATTGTTCTTTTTGCAAGGTAAAATACTTTTTACCCATTATTTATGCATTTTATTTTGACATTCACACATTTTTTGCATAAAAAAAACAGTTTTATGCAGTTTGGTAGACTATATGGTGACAGGTCTTACCCCACTCTCTGTCTCTTGATGAAGATTTTAATAACGAATATTGTGAAATATCTTCTTTTGTGTTCTGCAGAATGAAGTAAGTCATACAGGTTTGGAATGATATGAGGGTGATTCAATGATGACTATTTTAATTTTAAATAGAGAATGACTTTTAAAACCATATTGAAATAAATGTAATATTATACATTTCATTTTAATAAATTACTATGAATCATGTACATTATATAAATACAGTTCTGCGAGTGCCGTTTCAGTCCTCATAATATCTTTACATTTTGGTGTATTTTTTAATTCCACGTTAATATACTGTATACTTTGTGAATTCACTATCACACAAAAAGTGACCAAGAACAAAATGTACAATATAAATAGACATTAGGTTTAACTTGGTAGCCTATGTTTGTAGGCCAATAAATACAACATCTTTAAAAAGTCACATACAGCAACCACGCTCATTCTTCGGTCTTTAAATCATAATAACCATTTGATTTATCAGAAGGAAAAAAACAGTTCACTTTTTCATTTGCTGCCCTGAACCTGTCTGAAGTACTATGACTGTGGTCAGTTTAAGGTCGGTTGACCGGATTCTTGGCAGCGTTGTTCGTCAATCACATTCAGATGAATTCCAGTATGTGCGTCATCCAGGTTCTGCTTGCTGCCTCCGCTGTATCCATGTAGCTTTCCAGCGTTCGAGATCACAGGCGAGGAGATGCGCCAAAAGAACCCATGTAACATTTTCCTAAACTCCCGTCGCATTAAACAATACAAAACTGGGTTTAAACAACTATTAGTATGAGCAAGACAAACAGTCACGGGGAAAACATAAGTATGCACCATGTAGTATGTTTTGTCCCAGTGCACTGCGTTCAATTTCACCAGCACGCCCCAGAGGGTGATCGCATGGTTAGGCATCCAACAAATGAAGAAAGAGAGGACCACCACCGTTACAGACTTTGCTACTTTCGATCGTCTTCTTTGGCGGGCATTAATTCCCCTCTTTCTGATAAACCTCAAAAGTAATAGATAAAATACTGAGAGAATAAACATGGGCAAGATAAACGCAATGACGATTTTCTGAAGGTGGTACAGAGCGAGCCAAACCTGGCCATCTGGAAACTTGAGGAGGCAGAGTTTTTCACCTGCCACAACTGTCACTGTGGAGAAAATGGAAGTTGGAGCTGTTGCCACAGTCGCCAGGATCCACAATACAGCACAGATCCACTTCACAGACACGGACTTCTTTCGAGAAGGGATCTTTAAAGCAGAGGCGACAGACCAGTAGCGCGTGATGCTCATCGCGGTGAGGAAAAAGACGCTGGCGTACATGTTCATCACAGTGACTGATAAAATGATCTTGCACATGGCGTTACCAAACGGCCAGCTGAAATCCAACGCCGTGTCTACAGCCCAGAAAGGCAAGGTCAGAACAAACTGAAAGTCGGTGACAGCTAAATTGACGACATAGAAATTAATGATGGATTTTTTCCGACTTTGTCTTATCTTCATAAGGAAAAACACCAAAAGGTTTCCGACCAAACCCACGGCGCACACCGCGGAATAAACCACCGAGATGATAATCCGGAGGACCAGGCTGCCGTCAGCGGTCACATCGATGTCTTCCAGACTGCTGAACTTATGCAGATCCGTTAAACTTGTGTTTAAAGTTCCCCATCCGCTTTGGTTGAGAATGCCACCCATTGTTTCTGAAAGAAACTCTCCAACAGGTGCCTGGTGGACAAGGCTGCCTACTGATCGCATATCAGTAGACTTACATTGGTTCACACAGAACATAAGCGGTTTTAGATAGCAGTGGGTTCCCATGGGTATAAGTGATAAACACGCAATGCACCTGACAGCCAACAGAAGCGCGCGGGGAGCGCCCGCCTGTGAAGCGCGCGCACTGGATAACGCCGGTGACTGACTTACAGCAGTACTCCTGACGTCATGTCACGCTAAAACGCGTCTGAACAAATTTGAGGGAGGATGTCGAAAAGACACAAGATTCGAAAATAGACCTATTTGTTATTAAATAAAAGTCGAAAAAATAAAGGCTAAGCAAACGGACAACAAATGTTAGTCATAGTTATTTAAATGCAATGTCTGATGGATTAAAATTTAATTCTAGTAGGCTAATTTTCTATTATAGCTCATACTACTCCTAGAGTCAATAAAGTCTTATCTTATCATATCATCTTACGTGTCCACAGGGACGGACTGGGACTAAAAAACGGCCCTGGACTTTGACTAGGCCCGGCCCAAAGCAATCGGCGCGCGTAAACTCGACAACAACAACAATAACGCCTGGCATGAGAGTCACAAGACTTTAATTGTGGCTCATGATACCATATCATCCAAATTATAGCAATAGCACTGATGTTGACTAGATGTTGAGCTGGAGTGGGTGTCTTTCTCTGCTCTTGGTCTAAGCTCAACCTGAATAAACAACAATGGAATGAAAAAAAAAACGGTTTTATTCCAGCAGTCTTGAAATTAATTTATTAATTAATAATCTTCATTTATGCAGTAATTAATCTTACTGCACAGATGATAATACCACATCTAAATGAAAATACACCATTACAAATGTAACTTCTGTATTCAAAATCAGAAACAAGTTGAAAAAGTTTGCAAGCAATAACTGTAATGTTACCAACATTTTTAAAAGTAAAAGCACAACATATTTCTTAATATTAGCTACTGCATGTGGCATTTTACAGCTAAAATGTTGAAGTTTAGCTGTTTTAACTACTGTAATCATTAAAAATGTAGCAACCTGAATATCACTTCCTAACATCATCTCTAGCAAGTAACTCTCTTTCTCCTCTCATGTTCCTTACTTGGATCTGAATCTGCCTGTGGAACCTGCTCATCTTTCTGTCCCTCATCATCATCACTGGTGGCATGTTGCTGCATAGTTGTCTGGTTCACTTCACTGCTGCTATTATTTAACTGCGAGGTGCTGCTGCTGGGAAATATTGCCATATATTTCAGTTCATTTGGGACATTTACGGGCTTCAGGTTTTTTAGATGGCAATGACTTCCTAAATTGACATAAAATGTTTCCTACTAGTGTGTCCACTAGATGGGGCACCTGATGGACACCTCTTAAACATCAGCTACTCGGTTTGTTACTCTCTTAAAAATCAGCTAGCATTTTCAGATTTTCAATTTTCAGCCTTTCAAACCAGGAAGGAATGTCAGTATAGAGATTTTACTGACTTGCACATGAATATATGTTCATTAGTCCAACACAACAATGGAAAATAGTAGGTATTAAAGGGACAGTTAACCCAGAAATGAAAACTCTATCTTCATTTACCTTCATGTTGTTTAAATCTTGAGTGACTTTCTTCTGTGGAACAAAAATGTTCCTTCCTTTGTCCAGGAGATGTGTAATCATCATGAATGAATTTAATTATAGAACAACGGTGATTATTGTGATAATTTTCAATGGCATCAACAGGAATAATCAGTGTGCGTTCTTGCATTCAAAAACAGCTACCCGAATCTAAAAGGAACTGAACAGAATGTAGATTATATTTAAAGCTGTAATGACAAACGTATAAAAAAAAGATAACCACCTGTGTTCATAAACCAAAGTTAAAAATGGCACAGACTGAACTCAAGAACGTGTCCTGTGTTTGCGTTCCTTGACAAATGGTTTAAACGTATTGTTTAAATTATGGGAGTCATTTGATCATAGACACGTTACAGAATGTGTTCAGTCTGACACACTGAGCACAAAGAGAGGTTCCTCCTACTAGAGGACTGAGAGGGCGGAACTTTTACAAAGTTGTGCTGAAACACAGTTCACTGCTCATCTGTAGTAAGTGCAGTGATCCCAGCTGAGTTAAAGGAGCTCAAAATCGCCCATGCACCGGATTCTCAGACTTTATCATGCTACATCATTTATCTCGGATTGACCATTGCAGATCTCTGGCTTCATAAATGCAGTACCGTTCTTTTGTGTGATGGGTCCAAACTACCAATGCATAAGGCTGAGGCATAAGTTACTACTCAAATCTCTATTTAAATGGACTGTTAGATGTACCAGGAGTGATCAGTCTTCTCCTCTGTTTTGTTTGGCATCATGATTCAGCTGGACTGTGATAGTAAATTTCTGGGGCCAGCAAGTTTTTCTCTCTGCTTTGTGATAACAGCTGGACTTCTGTTCTCTTTCGAGAGCACAACAGTTAGTGGATATAATCACGACACAGGTGAGTGGGTTGAGCTTGTGTCTGATTATATAGTATTTGAACATTTTTGCCTCTTTGTCAGTTTGTCACTGTGTGTAACAATGGCACAAAAAGTAATTTGGGGCATTTATTTATTTTAAAAAAAGTGTCATTTATTTTAAAGAAATGTAGCCCAAGCACACATTGCAAGCAAAATATTTCATAAAGAAAATTGTGTTTGCCTTCTAATTTTAAAACGATACATTTTGTGTTATTGTGGTTGTTAAACATTAAGCTGAGTGAAACATGTTTCTAGTTGATGTTATGAAATACACCTTTCATACAACCACTAAAAATCACTGCAAAACCGGTAATTTCTAAAAGGACTCAGGAAAGTAAAGTAGGTCTAGAAAAATTTGTCTACAGATACCACTTGTCATATTTTATCATCAAATGCATAACAGTGCCTACTGTTCCTGTGGCTCAGTGGTAGAGCATTGTGCCAACAGTGCAAAAGGTTGTGGGTTCAATTCCCAGAAAACACACATACTGATTAATAAACAGTGTGTAACCTGACTGTGCTGTAAGTTGCTTTTGACACAAGTGTCTGTTACATGGATTGACATCCATGCTTTTTCAGCATTAGTTAAGTGCCCTAATAATTTGGGGATCATTCTGTCAACCTGCAACAAGTGGAAGTGAAATATTTGGTCGTGTTTATGACTTAAGCTCTACCTAACTAAGCTCTTACCAAATGCTATTCTACCTCTGTCCTGTTCCCAAGTTTCTTTCTGAGGTGTTTATTATTATTTATATATATATATATATATATATATATATATATATATATATTAGTTTTTACTCTACCACATTATTTGCTGTAAATATCTCTGTAAGTGTATTATTCTGGTCTGTTGTTTAAATACACTGACGAACTTCAACTTGCTGTTATTATGATACGTCATGGATTTGTTTCATGAATTATTCAATGTACGATTCTCACTGCTTTGCAAGTCATAGGAATTTATGTTTAATAAACCTATGCAAGCACAAAATAAAGAGCAGAAAGGTTACAGTGTTCCAGTTGCAAAATTCAAATTGCAGTCATACTGTCACACAATCACAAAAATTCAGTGCATTTAGTAAAATCTTTGGGGACTTTGCAGACTCTTGTTTTAAAGTTTGAAGTCTAATAAACTGTCATTGCTTTTTGGTCATATCTGTAGTACATTGTTAGATATAAGTAATAGCTAATCATATAAAATGTAATAATTTAGTTGTTTGTAAAATATACATAAGACACATACATATTTTGACATTTTCTGGGGAAAAAAAGGGATTTTCAATGTAAAACATACACCCACTGTGGTTCCAGGGCAGAGTGGTTATGATGAAACCCAATCCAGACTGCTGATTTGCACTTCATGTGTGTGACAGTTTTTATCCTAATGGTTACCCTGCTGTTTTTGTAGATAGTTCTGTTGATGGACTTCCCAACTACGAAGTTGTTCATCCTGTCAGAGTGGATTCATCAGGACATATTTTGTCCAATCTTGTGTCCCACCGCGTGAGTCGAATTCAAAGGAGAGAGACATTTAAAAACAAAGAGAGCCTGGCCCAGGTTTTTTACCATCTGCAGTATGGTGGTCAAGACCTGCACTTTAACCTTACCCTGAACCCTCATCTACTAGCGCCTGGATTCCTCACAGAGTGGAGATACGGTGGTCTGCAAGGGACTACTTTACATAGCCATGGTCACGCTCTCTGCTACTTCCTGGGAGATGTCTGGAGCGGTACAGTGAAGAGGGGTCAAGCAGCTCTGAACACTTGCAATGGCCTGGTGAGTTTGTATTTTGTTCCCAAGTAGATGTAAAATATAATAGTCCTTAACACTGAAAAAGATACTTGTCTATTTATACTGTAATTTACCATATGTTTAAGGGGTAGGAAGGAATTTGCTTGAATTCACAGAGCATGTGGCATTCTTGTTTTTGATGGACTCCCAATGAGTAATCTACCGTAGAGTGACCCCTTCATACAGGGCCTGGGCAACATTCCTGGATATCTCCCATGTGAAAGCCTTGGGAATAGGTTAAGGTTATAGGTTAGAGTAAGGGTTAAGGCAACTTTATGATTGTTTGGAGGAAACATTGTTTCAGGCCAAACAAAGGATGTTGATACAGGTGATCCATGTAATCCCAAAAAATTTCTACTTGGGTAAATCGCTTCATGTCACTTACACAAACAGCTGACTCTGTCTTTTTTACATAAATAGAGAGCAAACTGATTTAGGGTCATTGGCATAACACTTGTTTTCTGTCATGTTCAATGTATTTAGTATAAATTATTTTATGATAAGTATGTAATTTCTGAATGAAATGAATAAATTATGATGGATAGGTGAGTCTGATTTTGACATTGATGACATATATGTTTTACCACAATATAACGTAATCTAAAAAGCCTACTTACAGATAAATAGTCAAAACACTCACAAAAGGAGTTTATGTCAGTATGTTCCTCAGGCAACAATTGCACATTATTTAGTCTAACAGCATTGATTTAAAAAGGACAAACTTTATTCTGTGCAAATGCATATATTCTTGCCCTGTTCATGCAATAAACCAACATCCTAAAATAAAGCAGGGTTTTCCAATATATTTACTTTAACTTCTCAGATGCCACCAAGTCTTATTAGCCTTATTTCATGATCTTAATGACACAGTCCTTGTTAAATAAAAGTTAAATAAAAAACAGCACAAGGCACTGATGGTATATAGTCTGTATATGAATATATTTGAATTGTTTTATAAGATTATTGATGGGATATTGGATATTGAAGAGACCTGCTCCTAGATTCCCTTCTAAATTCTACAGCCCTGAGGGGTGGGAAGGTGGCTGTTGCAAAAAAATAAAAATAAAAAAATATTAAGGCGATTCAACTTTCCTGATTATGAAAAAAAAAAACTATCAGAAAGAAAACAAAAACTGTCAGATAGTTTTTCTTTTTTTCAGAAAGAAACTGTTTATTTAAATAATAATAATAATAATTATAATTATCTGCCAAATCAAAGTCATGTGATGCGATCAGAAAGGTAATGTGGTTCACCTAACATGCAAAACCGTGCAGGGAATAACAGCTTTCACAAGGTCAGTAAATCTTCTTCTTACATCTCTTCTTAGAAATTTGACCTTTTTTTAAATAAAGGTAAGGTTGTTTCATGTTATAAAATGTAACATAGTGTGACTCCAACCAAAAAAACCAAACATGCTATTTATTAATTAATAATTCATGATATTTAAAAAAAAAAAAAACATTTTACCATGAAATTTTAATTTAAAAAACTTATCAAAAATAAAATACATTTATTTTTTGCATTTTTTTTTGCTGATCACTGACCATTTGACAGCAGATAATACACAGTGTTTTACATTAAAGTTGTACCTTTCTGAATACATTTCTGTTAAGGTGTTGTAATAATAAGTAGTAGGTGCCCTGCGGCAAAACATGCAACTGCAATAAAATGAGAGCGTTAATGTGGATTGCATGGGTATAAGCTGTTTAATTTTATGTCACGTTACTTTGACGTTGTATTCTCTCTAGACAGGGCTGTTCAAACTCTC